>NW_020955606.1:403054-544594 GCF_003031625.1 Empidonax traillii | reverse complement strand
TGAAAAGAAAATACTCCTCTTTGTCTTTTTAAATTGAGCAGAATGAATTATAACAACCAGGACTAGAATCATGGGGGTTTGTACCCTATTAAGGATGTGAGGTAGACAATAAAATGTGGAGTTTGTCCTTTGGTACAGTCACAACAAATATGCATTTCCAGGCTTTCTAAGTTTTTATTATTCTCCCTATGAGAAAGTGTTTTCTTTGATTTTCTCTAATTTAGAATTCTTTATTTTTCACGTGTCAAATCATTTGCATTAAGCTAAGAGCAGCAAGTCAAATTGACCTTATCTGCAAAATATAAGCTTTAGCTTTTGCTGGTGTAGTTAATTCCCCCTTTTGAGCCATCCCTTTTTCTTTTTCTTTTCTCTCTTGATACTCAAATTTAGGTCTTTTTCCTCTCCTCATAGCTCTTACCTTTCATACATTAAATTTCATTGCCGGCACTCTGAAAATCCAAATAAATTATGCCATTTGCACTACCATCATCAACCTTCTCTGTAACCTCAGAAAAGTCAAGGAGAATAGTTAGGCAGATTTTTTTTTTTTCTTTTCAAAATCTCTACCAGTTGTTTTCTATTACCTTACAAATACATGTTCCTTTCTACCTTGCCTGTCAGAATGGCTTTCAACTGTTTTCCTTGCTAATGTTGACAAGGTGATTGACTTGCAGATTTCTGTGGCAGCTTTAGACCTTTAAAAAAAAAAAAGGAAAAGCTACTCTTATATTCCACAAACTTTTCTTTTCTTTCTTTTCTTTTTTTTTTTTTTTTTTTAAACTGCTTGAACTTCAATTATGATTTGTGGCCTACAGATCTTTGACAAGAATAAATCTTAAAGTATCTAGTCTGACAGACTCAATTTTTGTTTTGAATTGCCTCCTACTTTTCTAGTCGTAGGCACTGTGGTAATTATAGACATAGTCAGTGGATGACAGCCAGGATATTGTTATTGTAGTCTTTGGTTTAAAGAAAGTATTAATTTCATATTTCAGTTGTTTTACATGCTGTCAGGGTATAACTCTTTTCCTGATTCTAGGGTACTGAAAATTAGAAGTTCTGGGCAGTTCTGCTTCAATTCTTAAGCCACATCTGTTTTAATTGCTGGATTTTATTTCTTTTTATTGGTTGGGCACATGTCTGTAGGGGCTTATCCTGCAGAAATTTTTTTTAGTATGTACTTATACAATCAATTCTGGTGAAAATCAGCAGTTTGTATTGAATGTAGTCAATGAATATTTTTATGTTTGTATTTAAAAAGGGGGAAAAAAGCCTATGGGTGATAGTTCATTATTAGCTTATAAATATAGTATAACTTCCTGCATAATTACAGGTTTTTATAATTTTTATAATGCTTTTTGCTTATTTTCCTTTGGATAATTTTCAAAGTACTATTATTCCCTCAAGAGATCTCTAAGAGGCAGAATTTCTGGCTATTAAAGATTTGCCATCCCACAAGCAGCAGACTGAGAGTGCCTCCAGGTTATTTATAACTGGATTTTATCTCAGAAAATTAACTAAAGAAGATAAACCAAAATTCTAGGGGAAAATGCCTTAAACGTCTCATATATTATGCTGTGCTCAAACAGCTATTTTAATTTTAACAGCCTGGCAAGCCCAGTGGAGCTTTTTTCTGGTTTTGGGCACAAAATAAGATAACACTTTTTGAATTCCTCTAGGAGATCATCTAAGTGCACTTAAAGTGAAGGCATAAAATATGAGTTTACAATGTGATATATTTAAGCTTCACATGTTAGTTTAATTGATTTTCTGTGTTTGCTAGTTCTGAGAGCCCCAGAACTCCTAATTTGCCCTTTAAAAAAAAAAACTAGTTACGTTTTCCGAACGTTGCGTGAGCAGGCGAGGACAAGCCCCTCCGTTCTGCGGAGAGTTTCGTTGTGTTCTGGTTTCCATAACCCTTTCCTGACCACCAGCACCAAATGTTCTGCCAACATTTCAGCAGACATATACATTTACGTGCCTGCATAATCCCCTTTGGTTTCCAGTGGGCCGCTCACACGGGTAGTGTTACACATTTGACGCGTGTTGCTAAATCAGGGATGGAGTTCCTTAGCTGTGATTTGTTGGGATGGGGGGGGGGGTGGATTTTGGGGAGCCCTTGGTGCTGATGGGGAGGGGTGGGAACGAACCTGCCAAAGGCAGAGAACCTCAGCTGGATTGCTTGTGAGAATTTAGGTGTCTGATGTGATTAAGCTTAAAATAACAAACTCATCTGCCGTCTGACATCCGTTGTATTTGAACTTAGGTCCAGAGGGGTGAAGGGTTGTTGCAATAATTTATTGTACCTTACAGTACAATCGGTGTTTAAAAAGGAGGGGTGGCTGGAAGGCATGTTCTATTCTTACTTCAAGGAAAAAAATACTATCAGATTGCAAGGACTAAAATAGTTGCAGTTTCTGAGTATGCCTTGTAAATAAACTTGCGAGAAAGGGAGTTTCAAGATGAGTTTTGGAACTGAGTATTAGCTCCTTTCCTTCACATGTTTATAGTAATAATGTCTTGCATTTATGATTATGTCATTGTGATGCATAACTGGGTGACCTTTCCAGGTGACAAAATGATTAACAATTTCCTCTGGCTTTTGCTTTTAATTATTCACCTATGTGAAGTAGAGAATGGACTATATGGGCTAGAGCAAATAAGGATGATTGGTTCATATCAATGTTACCACATGGCAGAGAGGTCAGAAGAGTTGCCTTCAGTTTGCTGAGGCTTAGATATCACTTTCAAAGAAACTGGCTTTTTAATATGTATTATAGAATATAAATTGATGGATATGTCTATTTATTATGTATATGCATACCATATCTGTGAATAATATGCAGTCTTGATAGGAAGTTTTCCATAGCATCTTGAAAAGTTTTAGTCAAGGAAGAATAACAGCTCTCTGTTTCTGTATGGACTTGTGTCTACATCCCCAGCTGCATCTCTTCTTCAGACACAGAAACCAAACTGAACTTTGAATTTTGGCTGAAAATTACATGAGGAAATTAGTGATCCCACTGTCTGCTCGTTTAGACCTCTTTCCTTTGAAAAGTGAAAGAGTGGCTAAAAAGATATGACTCAGTGTTGTTGTCTCCTACCATCTGTATTTTCTTTTCTAAATTATCTAATCTTATAAATATTTGAATAACTTTTGCTCAGAATAAACATTTTCCTCTCGTCTTAGCACTTAAGGCTCTTGAGACCATAACAATTAGATAAATTAATATTGATTTGCTAAGGAAATGCTTCTTCATCTTTTAGAGGATCTCCTGCTGTAGTCTAGAACAAACCTTACAAATTTAAAAGAACAGAAATAGCTCTTGCCCATTTTCCTAGTGAAAGTAATTATGGGCAGCATAGCACAGAGTTACTGGGCTGTACTTTCTAAAACACGGGCTGCATCGAAAAATTCCTGAAGGTGCAAGGAAAGGAAAGTTAGCTACACATACAGATTAAAACTGAATTCTGATATGTATAAACACTTTTTTTTTTTTTTTTTTTTTTTTTTTTTTTTTTTTTTTTTTTTTTTTTTTTTTTTTTTTTTTTTTTTTTTTTTTTTTTTTTTTTTTTTTTTTTTTTTTTTTTTTAGAATTCATTAGAGTTGGGGGATTTGGGTGGCTGGAGCAGCAGTGTGATGCCAGTCAGTGGTGCACAGGGGAGAGATCAAATCAGGTTGAAGATGTCTCAGGTTTCCAGATATCCAGGTGGTCTGTCTGACAACTTGAAGTCTGGAATGAGTATCTAAATTATTTTCCATGATGGAAGAATCTGACTGAAGAGGGTGACTGATTATCTTTGGAGACCAGGTCATTGGGAACATGTCAGTCCAATTCCTCTAATGATAAAAATAAACTTTACAGGGCATAGATCACTACATACACGAATGCAGTCAGTTTTTCAGCTTGCTCTGGGAGTTCTGGGATATTCAAAGAAAAATTTCACCTTAGGAAGGGATTTGGAAGTTCCAATGGCTTTACAGTGTGCCCATCCTGTGATCTACCATGTTCAGGGCTTGGGGCAGGAGCTGTCTTAGCTGGCACGGGTAAACTTTCAGGAAAAGACAAAAAGGGAGTGAAGCAAATAAGGAAACACAAATACATATCATTGTCAACTTTACGTGTATGCATCTCTTCACCTAATTAATATGAGTGTAAACTTACGCCACATTTTTGTCCTTCCAGTCATGTACAAATTCTCACCATCCAGTATTTGCATTTGACTAAGAACTCTCAAACTTCACGATTTTCCATTTGTCACTAAAAAAAAAAAAAAAAAGAAAAGAAAAAAAGAAGAGAAAAGAAAGAAGGTGGATAGCAGGAAGGAGCACATAAACCAAAATAAACCTGATATTTCATTTGTGTTTTGCTGATAGATATTGAGTTCTTTCCATATACTTGTGCATTAAGGGTTTTGCTGAGTGAGCTAGGACACTGTCTCTTTAAGTGTTTAACAGTAATTGGTTCATGTCCTGGTGTTCATTGAAAATCCTAGACATTTCATGGAAAATCTTCTTAATGAGGGAATGAATTTTTCATTCACATTAGAAAGCTCACTCTGACAAACAATTTCTAAATAAAACTTTGGCGACATGACATCCCATATTGGACTTGACAAAGAGGACAGGTGCATTAGAATAAAACTGTATGGCGATCCTTCAAGCTGTCAGCCATGAATATTTTATTTCTTAATGAATCATCTTTGTGAAATGAACTTTCTTGTTGTAGTGTCAGTGCCATTTACAACAAAAAACCTGCTCCTTTTAAAAGGTGAACTCCTTAAAGATGCTGATGTCTGCATAAAATACTTAACCCTAGCCAAGGTATTCAGTAAATTTAATAGTGTATTTTTTTTTTCCAAAGTGTTTGAAATGTAGTCTCATACTACCAGGTGTGACTGTCAAACACAACCTTTTGCAGTTGCAATTTTGTTAACAAAGCCATTATTCAAGGTAGATTAGCAATGGTGTTGATCCTTATTAAAAACCAAAGCATACTTGCCTAATTACTGTTTTGGTGTTTCCTTTATTTTTAATGGTATGTTACATTTATTTGGTACTCGTGCATAATAGTAGATTTATATTAAAGACTTTATGTATGAAAAGCATATGTCTAATAGACAACAGACACTTTCACCATCTTGTATCCCTGTTCCTTACAGTGTGACCAGAATAAATCATGGGCAGTCCTGTTGGTATTTTTGGGGTATTTCTTCCCTGAGGTGTAAAGTTAGTGTTGGTTGCAGCGGGTGTGGAGGTTGGGCAGAGGCTCCTGGAGCTGTGGCCCCCCCAACACTCAGGTATCCCTAAACTTTCTGTTTCTTTATTCTAAGGGAACACAGATGTCTGATCAGTTTATTCTTTCTCACAGTTTATTTGTCAGAGTAGATTTGAATGTAGTGGTTTTGCTAACAATTTTACATTCACTGAGTTATCTTAGAAGCATATATGTTTCAGCATTTTCCTTTTGTTCTGCGAAAGCAGCTTGATTTGGATTCTCCGGGGAAAGCTCAATTTTTATTGATATTAAAAATGCCCATTTGATTGCAAACCTCAAAGTGGACTAGATTCAATTTAATTTACATAATGGTGTCTTCAGGGACAAAGATTGCATGTCCTTTGTGGTATCAGTTTGTGGATGTTTGTTCCTAGCATGTGTCAAGTTCAAATTACAGGATCTGTCATTTTACTTATAGGCTAAATGTTTTGACTTCAGTAGATATGATTATGCTCAGCCTTCGTAGTCCCTGACCTGTGTCCTTACTGATACTGGAGATTTAGAATGTCTTGTCTGCCCACGCTCCCAGCCAGCACCCTAATCTCCATGGAAAGGTTCCAAAAGATCAGGAATAGGTCCCTTTGGTGCTTTTTTTTTTTATAACCTCCTCCTTTTCTTCCTGTTTCTGCCTTTCCAGGGTAGACTTCTATCCTTGTATTAACTTTCTTTCCGAGCATCTGCGCTCGTTAAGGAAAACTTTCTTAGATTCTGCTCTTGTTGAAATCAGTAGCATCCTTTCCACCAACTGGAGAAAAGAATCTGCTTTCAGAGAGGTTTTATTTCCCTCAGCACTGACTGCTCACATGTCTGTGTACTTCCTGTGCAGTCACCAAGTGTCTGTAAGGGTTGTTGAAGCCTTCATGGTAAAACCTGGAATAGGTTCATGAGAGACTTCACAAGAAAGTTCTCCGACTCTGCACTTGAAGGCTTTATGTTTGCAAGTTGCTGGTTGTAGATGAAACCTTCTGTGTGCAGGGAGAGTTGTCATCAGTAATTAGTGACATCAAAAAGGGGGTGTCTGGACCAAAGGAAATCAGCTGAAGCCCTTGAGTGGGATGTCTGCAGCGGATTTTGGAGGACTAAATGTGTACTCCCATGCTTTGAGGTGGTTTGGCTGTGTTATTATTGCCTGTATTCCTGCAGCACCTAAGGGTCAAGTGCTTTGTTGAGCACCATGAGAGTAAAAAGAATAAAAAGGCAGCTCCTAACTGGAAGTTCACAATCCATCTATAGGACAGGAGACCCCCAATGCACTAAGTAGAGAGGTAAACACAGAGAAACAAGGATACCATGGCAGATAAATCAGTGTGGGCAGCGAGTTTTGTCAAGCTCCAATGGCCTAAATATTCCTTTTGTTGGCGGGCTAGCAAGGGAGAATTTCTAAAACAGATTTAAGGTAGTGTTGTGTGCATTTGGAAGCACTCCCCAAATTGGGGGGCAGCCTGAAAACGTGTTTCCAGTAGACACTGGAATCTGCCACTCTGGTTTGGATGAAGGGAAGGATTATTCTCTGCTGAGGACTGATACGTGAGACAGGAGAGGGGTACACTGTGAAGGACTTCCCATTCTAGACTTGGAATGTTATATTGTATTTTATTGGGTTGTTAAGAGGGTCTGGTCCTAGGCTGGACACACTGAGAATTGCAATTCACCAGAAAGGCCCTGATCTTCCAAATTTCTATTGATTTAAATGGGAGTTAATGCATGTAACAACTTCGGGATCAAGGGGCAATGGTGATAACTCTCTCTTAATCTTCTTTCCCATATCTAATTAAAATCTTGGTTTTTTTAAAAGCATTCTTGCCTTTCTCTTGAAATTATCAGTCTGTTTTTATCCTTCTTCAGTTTCTAATTTTACTTGCATTTAAATCCACTCTTTCAATGGCCCAGCAAGTACTAATCAAATAAACTTTAAAAGATTGCTCCTGATTAAATTATTTTTTAATAATGAGTTCCTGTTACCAGGGAATACAGAGTTAAAAAGGTGATATCACTAAAATTAATTAGCATAAGACATGCTGGACTGGTAGAAGTGACTGGATCTTAATCAATAGCAATATGATTACACCCATGCAGCAATTATAAATTATTTAAAACAGTACCCCTAGGTTACTGACTAGTTGCCTTTAAATTAAATTCTCTGTCAATAATTGATGCAAAGAATTAATGTGAGAACACCTTCAGTTACTGAAACTTTTTTAAGGTGGCATAAAATATTGAACTGTTGCCTGTCATTAGCAGCCACCCTGTCTCTTTTGCACAGCATTGTTCTTTACTAAATTGGTCGAGAAGGACCTCCAGAGCATGAAAGATGACTAATGATCCTAATGCTGTGTTCACTCTTCTTCTAAGGACACTGGCACTGAGAAATATAAATTTCATGTGTGAGGGGAACTGAAAACTGATGAGACTGATAAAGCTGCTGGTCCATTTTGCTACTGAGGCAGTGAAACGAAGTATGTTCTTCCTTGGGTTTTAGAATTTGTGGAAAACAGTTTGGAATGTGCTGATGTGTACGTGGTGTTTAGGAGATTGTTGACTTGCTATGAGTGGTAATTTCCATCCCTAATGCCCGGTCATATATGAGTTTAAAAAAAAAAAAAAAATTCCTTCTGTCTTCTTCCTTGGTATATACTTATTCCCTATGGTTTAGTGTTTTGTGATTTTACTTCTTTCAGAGAGCAGAAAGAAAATATGATAATTGCAATGTCAGTAACATTAGAGAGGAGGCCACACAGTGTGTCTGTTGCTGCAATCAGCTGCAGTCTCAGTGTGCTCTGGGAGGGCGTCCACATGAGGGATGTGCATCAAAGTTTGATCCCTCCTTCTGCTGGCAACCCTTCTTTCTGCTGTGCAGAAAAAGAGTCATCGAGTGAGCATTTCCTAGGTTAAGGGGGCATAATTCAGGGCAGCGTGGTTTTAGGGATCCTGGGTGTATTTTAAGAACTGAAGGATTCTAGAAAATATAGATTATATCACTTCTGGTGATATATTTATTGTCAAAATCCTGCGTTTGAAGATATTATTAAACCATTAGGTCTTAGGTTATATAAATCAGAATTATTGTGGACACTCAGAAACTCAGAGAAGCCAGGAAGTTCACGGATGAAGCTTGGAACTGGGAGGTGATGTTTGCTCCTACTTTCTGGCTTTTGCTTCCTTACTGTGGGAAGCTGGCAAAGCTACACTAACATGTGGACATAGTAAAAATAATTCAAAAAGGCAGTCACTCATCATCTTCTGCTTTCCCAGTTTCCTCGTTTTTTTTTTTTTTTTTTTCACTTTGTTTCCAAAATACTCTGTTATTCTTATTGCTGTTAGGAAGTATCTTTTTTAACAGTACCACTGCAGGGATGATGATTAGCACAACGCCACATAATTTACACCTTTATTTTAAATGTATGCTTAAGAACACAGATTTATTACAGGCAAAATGCTTAAATAATGAAGGTTAAACTCTCCATCAAGAAAAAAAGCAAAAAACCAAAAAGATTCTTGGAACCAGCTGTTTGATCCCATCGTTGATTTTATCAAATGTTACATAGGAAACAACAAGGATCTGATTGTTTGATAAGAATTTGCATTTTAAGACAAAGGATCCTCAGCTACTACTAAGAGCTGACTGTGCTGACTAAATGTGTTTAGTCAGAGTTTCAGTCTCACTAAGCTGTCCTGTGTGCACAGGAAGACGCTGTCTGTATGTTTATCTCCGTAGCTAAAGTTTCTGTGGCTAATTCATAAAAAAAAGTGCTATCCATTTTGGGTCCTCTTTTATTAAAGTACATATCAAGCCAAGAGAATATTTGACGATGCAACATCAACAGTTGATGCACAGTTTCATGTTGCTCAACAGCACCAGGGTGTAAGTTTGTAGTTTGTTTGTAGAGCTTATTCTTTCCTTATCTGCACTTCTCTTTGCCGTTTTCTTTCTGTTAAAAGCCGAACATCCTGTGTTGGCTGTAAAGGAAAATGAGATTTCTCCTCACGAAAGTGCAACTGCAGTATCTCCCTCCAAAAAGGATTGTGACATCTCTGCAGTTTAGTGACTTGGAACCCTGTCTTCACTCTCTCTCATTTTTACTCTTCAATCCTTTGGCAGTTGCACAGTGGGAAATTTAACAAATGGTTAGAAATCTTCAGTCGTGCATTGGCCCTGACTTGTGTGCAGGAGATTTCGCATATATAACTCTTAAGTTGATGAGCAGTTGCTCATTTTATGGATTTTTAAGCAAGCATGGAAAATATTTCAAGTTAGGTAAAGGTTTTGCTCTTGCCTGAAATATGAAAAATTTCACTACTTTCATCCTTTCTCCCTGTATTTTCTTTCACCTTAACACATAAATTGCATTTACTTTGGGAAACCAGGATGAGGTTGAACTGGGAAGCTATATTTCAAAACATTAGATAAAAGTATATTCGAACAAGAAAATAGAAACATTAAAGAATAAAAATTAAAAGCCCCATAAATCCCAGTTCATCCTTGTCCACTCCTGCTGAGCAAAGATGACCCCAAAAGAAATGCACCCACTGAAGCAAAACGGCTATTCATTTCACTGATGTGAAAATTTCCCAAGTGGAAAATAAAATCTTTGGAGCTGTTTTGGTTCTCTTTTTCCTGTTCTTTTTTTTGGAGTTGCGATACTTGGTAGCAGATAACACTTGAAGACAGCCTTCTATCATAGAGTTTGGATTAATGTTAAACACAACAATCTGAAAATTCTCCATATTTTTTCACTGCAAAATCGCTTAATGTGCCCAGGACAATTGCTGTGACCAGCTCAGCCATCATGCTTGCACAAGCTACTCGAGTGTTTCTTCTGCCTGACTGGTTCTGTGGGAAGATCTGAGGGAGGTGGAAAACGCCATGTTAAAGTGGGATGAAATGAAATTAGAAAACAGAACAAGAAGCCTGATTGAAACTGTGCATGACAAGTGTTGTTTCTGCTTTTAAGAAACTCAAGAGATCAACCTTTTTGACCTCACAAAGATCTCCGGCTTCCCATGCCGGAGATGTTTTGAGAAATTGATGACTAAATTCGTCCAGGATTTGTATTTTAATTCTCAGAATGTTCATTGACAATCTGATTAATGGGTTGTTTCCGTTTATCTCGGGCTAGTTTTACAAAATATACAGGCAAGCACGCTGTTCTGAAACGGGGCTACGTGACCAAAACGAAAGCACGCGTGAATTGCAAAAATCCTCCGCCTGTCAGCACCGAGGCTCCAGCCGTTCTCTTCCCGTAACACCCAGCCCGTGCTGAGTTACGGGAACACACATGTACATGTGTGAGAACTCATGTGTGTGTCATGCAGCAGTGTTTGTGCTGTTCACCAAAAAAAAACCCACCAGAACCCCCCCCCCCTCAAAAAATAAAAATCCATATGCTTCGCTTGAGTTGTTTCCATAAGGATCGTACGTATTAGGTGGGTGTTAGTGTGTAATATCCGGCTTCGAAAAGCCACATTTCAAGGTCTGATAAATTTGCCAGAGGTGAAAATGTACTTAAGAGAGGTATTTGCTAGCCTGATAAAAGTAGTAAAAGGAGTCTGTAAAATGACTATTATTATTTTTATTGTCTCGTTTTTGAATCAAAATTCGGTTGTGGATTGGTTTAGGAAGTGACCCTTGTAAAGTTTGAGTCTTTAGAGAGAGAGAGCAGTTTATTGCTACCATTAATATTCATTTTTATTTTCATTGCACCGTAAGCCCCCCTCCATGAAAACAACTAATTTTTGCCTTGAGAAACAGGTGTTGTTTATCCTCCTTTTCACCTAGAGAGAGCAAATCACACTTTGAGAGCAAAGGCTATCTCAGGACCAGTGTTTCGTTCCTGGTGCTGGTGAGATACTTGTGTAGTCTTTCAGAAAGTATTTCCAAACTCAGAAATGGGGCAAATATTTCCATCAGCCCTCCAAGGTGCAAGAGTTAAGGGTGCTGGGGACACCAGGTGGTTGGCTGGGGAGGTACAAGGAGCTCATGTCCTTGGAGGTCCAAGCTGGGATAACACTCAGGCCGTGGCTCCCTGAAGGTAATGCAAGGGCTCTTTGCATGCTGGAGGCATTTCTGGAGCGGGGAAAAGGTCCACAGGGAGCAGACAGAGGCTGACTTCACTCTTCTTGTGGTTTGGCATGATGGAAAGCTGCAGGTGAGATGGAAAGGTCTTCCTCCGCTTTGTCCTTGAAGGCCTTTCCAAGTCTAAGGACTGTAGGTGTGCAAAAGTCACCTCCAGCATTATGCTGAGCCCACGCAGTCTGCTCTGGATGGGTTTTGCTCCAAGCTGTTTAAGCACCTCCTGTAGCCTCAGGAAGTTTGTCCTCACACAGAAGGAGCCCCTGATAGATGCAAGGTGATGAGGGGCTCCTACAAGATAATGCAAATCCCTCCCAGTTGTTGTGTGGGTCTGCTGCCCTTCCCAGCCTACAGCACTAAAACACAGCCCTGCAACAGCCCCTATTTCCACAGCTGTGCAAACATCCTCAGTGACATTTTCAGTGATGCCATGGAAAGTGCTGATGGTTTGTACACCACTGAAAAGTGGCAAACGGGCTGGTGGCAGGGCTGGGATCAACAGTAATTGCCAGAGGGGGGGGGAAAAAAAAAAAAGCAGGAAGGGAAGAAGCATTAGTGTCAATATTTTAAAGAGGATTATAAAATAGGAAGGAAAAAAAGATAACAAAAACTTAAAGAATTCTCTTGCCATTACCCTAAGGGAGGTGTGTGTGTGGGGGGGAGGATACACTAACCAAGCTATCCATTCCCTCTCAGCAAAGATTTATATCTTTAAATTAGCTTGAATTCTTATGGGTCATCCTGTAAATACTCTTACCTCTCACTTGGGCAGCTGTAGAGACTTGAGCCTGGTGTACTTACAAGAAACGATGGACAGCAAAACCGGTTTAGGCCTTTAGGCAGAGTCAAACCTTTAGTTAAAAGAGAAAAAAGGGGAAGTTTTGACTGACCTTGTGCTGGGGAGCCCCACTGACACAGAGTCCCCAGGGACAGGGCGTGAAGCCAAGCTGTGTTCCCGAGGGGGAATGGCCATACTCTCAGGGGTGATCTTTCCAAAATGGGATGTGTGGCCAAGGACCAAAAGCAGCATTGCAGGGCAGAAAAAATTCCATTTGAACACCATCTTTCTGAGCTTAGTTAAGATATTTGCAGTGCCAGAAGTGAAGATGAACCAGTCTTGCTACAACAGAATTGCAGCTTCAGTGGGAAAAACATATGAGCTATTTATTCCTACCTAAACCCCCCCAGCTCCAAGGTAGTTTACTGCACACAGAGAGAGGAACAGCATGGATATAGAATGTTCTGTACTCTCCTGGCACTCAGTGAGAGCTGGGACTGGTGGCACCATATGGCCCATTTACAGCCTGGGCTCCAAGAACTCTGAAAACCGTAAGAGGCCCCATTCCCCACAGGATTCTGCCTTCTGAAAAGGTGCCCAAAGCCAACTCAGATCATGTCCCCTAAGCCCCAGCACACAGAGGAAATACCCTCAGCACTGCAGTTATACTGGGCAGCCTTTTTTCCTTTCCTTGGAATATAGAATGGAATTGTTTTATGCATCAGGCACATGAAAATCTATGTTCATGCTGTAGAAAGCAACAGTGGTGTAGTGTAAGAGGTTTTAAAAAACCAGTATCTGCTCACAGGATGCTCAGAAAATGGCCACTCATCCTTTTTGGTTTGATATTTTCTGCACTGACACCACTTTCTAAATTAACTTACTTTTTTTTTTTCCCTACTTTTTTTTTCTTTAGTATTCTGCATCTCCAGTTTTAAAGTTTAAATAGATCTATACTTTCCCCAAGGACTTATGTGCAAACTAATATTAAGATTAAAATCTTTTATGTTTGTTCTGTAGCTTGAAACAAAAAACTAGTGCATAGTCTGTTTTATCCCACTGGCTCTCTAAGGTTCAGGTATTAACATAAATACAGCCCATTAACACTTGTTCCTCTCTGTCAGGACATAAATTAAGTCTGCAGGTGTTCCATGAAGCTTTACCCTTGGTACTAATTAAGCCTTGATAATTAGGTTTGTTAAATTCAGGCCTTTAAGCTTATATTCCCTCTTTGGGTTGCCAAAATGGGGATTTGCAGTATACAAGGCCTGTTTCTGCTGGTTTTCTGATTTTCATTTTGTTTTATTTTGGTTTTGTTTTCAACAAAGCTGCAGTTGTGATGAACTCTCCTTTAGTTGGATGGTTAAAGATTCAGAACCTGTGAAGAACTTGGATATCAGCTTATATTTACATCAGAGCATTTTCTTTTGCTGGCTTTTTTGGCAGAGCACAGTCACTGTAGTGGAAAGTTTCCAGTCCATATGTTAAACACACAGATGCTTCGAATAAATAAATGGTTGTAGTTCCAAATGAAATATCATTCAGAAATGTACAATGGGTGATCCTAAAATCATAATATTAAAAAATACATGTAAAAACAATACAAGTTTAATTTAGCAAGCAAGCGTATCCCATATAGCAGTAAGATTTTCCTTACGGAGAAAACAGTATAGATAAAAGTTCCAATGCCTTTGATTTTTGTCAAGTGTTTTAAAAGGTTCTGTTCACAGGTCATATGGTCTCAGTGCTAAATAAAAATAATAACTAAAGAAATCTAGTTCAAAGGAATCCTCCTGGGAGTAGGGTTATTTGTAACACATACACAGAACATTAAATAGTCTAATCAAAATGAATTTTCTTACCAGTTAATCTCTTCTCTTTTGTTTCTCCATAAATATATAGCCCATCAGATCAAATGTTTGATAAATGTCCTTTTTCATCTAGAATAAATGAAACCACAGCTACAACTCTATTAGAGGCACTTTCCACATTATTTATGACAATCATGCTAACTTGATGCTAATAGCTTTAATACTTTTTAAATCCATGGGATATTAAATAAAATAATATTTTTAATCAAAACGCTGTTCTTTTAAAAAAAATGAAAATGAGATAAATAAATTAATAAATGCCATTGGAGACTTTCACTTGCATTAGGCTCTCATTCTTCATTTTATTTAGTGTTTTATTGACCAGAAAGCCACAATTAATCATTTTTGGGGAAGAGCTCTGGTTTTGGTCAGCAAAAGCATTTTATTCAAATATAGTACATAAACATGCAGTCAGTTTAAGATGCCAAACTTTATTTTTAAATATTATTTTTATTTCTAATAAGACATTGTTTAAAATTTGGGAAAAAACTCCTTTAGTTAACTTTCTTGAAAGAATCAAAATTACTTAGGGTGCATATTTAGTCCCTGCTACAAAAAGGATTTCATACAGAATGGCAGGAAGTAAGGGTGTTGAAAGAATACCTTTCAGTATCCAGTGTGGCATTCAGATTGTTGTTCCTTGGAGTGGCTCAGCTATAAAAGAACCCCTCTGAAGGAGAGAAAAGACAAAGTATATAACGATTATCATTAAAAGGCGTCACTTCTTATTGCAGAAAATACTAATCTCACCCTGTAATTTACAGCATTTCTATATTTATAATGAGAAATAGCATGATACATAGCATATTTCATAGTAACAGTGTCCTAAATACTGAATTAATTGGCAGATTTTTAATGGTGGCCCCACTGAGGCGTATAACGATTGACAAAATACTGTAGGAGAGAGTATACTTGATAGATTCCACTTATTAATAGGTCAAAGTCATTAGGGAGATAATGTATGAGAGGAGCTGTATTCAACCCCTCAATGTTTTGACTTTTTAGTGAAAAGGAAGCTTGTGAGCTGGGCTATGGGAGTTCAAGCCTGTAATGGCATGTAGAATTTTTTAAGATTAATAATGCTTCCGGTTCTGCAGAATTTTCCATGTCAAGAGGGGGTGGGGGGGAAGATTTTGGTTTGGCCATATAATTTTTGCAGTGTTTATAAGAGTTTGGCTACCAACAGTCTGTTATAAATCTGAAAGTTGCTGGGAGCATAAAATAGATTTCCTCTTGCTTGTGTGCGTCAGCCTGGCTTCAACGTTTGCATCTGTGCTTCGATAGCTTCCTTTGTCAGGAATTCAAGAGGCTTTATTTTTTTATTAGGCACTTGCAATCTCTGTGTTTACAGGAGAGCAGTGCTTCCCCTTTTTCATGCCCCCCCCCCTCCTGCGTTCTCTTCAGAAAAACCTAGAAAACAGTCCCAAGACTTGGCTGAGACGTGACATGTGCCTGAGCCAGGGCCATTAGGCATTCACACGCCCCCCCTTCCATACCATAACTGGCCTTTCCTGTTATATTACTGAAAATGTTATTAACGAGGCCAAGAGTCTTTGCAGATTAAAACCCTCAAGGACAAAGATATGACAACTTTTTTTCCTTTGTAGTGGAGTCTTGCACTTGTGCATTGTGCAGCTCCACGTGGGAAGGGGAGCCGCTGCAAGGGCTAAAAAGGTGGATGGAAAGCTGGGGGTTAAGGCATTTCAAAATGTCAGGCAGCTTGTTATATTGCAGTACATCATTCTATCCCAGGAGACTGCTGCTGAGGCCTAGGCCAAAGCTATATAGAGAGCAGAAAATCTGACACGAGCTTCCAAATTTTCTCTTTAGCTCTCTTGGGCTGCAACCCATATGCCATGGTTAAACCATCAGGCTTTGCTCCACTGAGACCTTAGGACAAAGCAACTCAGTATTTCCTTTTCAGTGAAAGTGACTGCTTGTTTCCTTAGCAGAAATCCATTCTCCCGCCCACTGTCTTTTTAGAATGAAAATAACTTCTTTTTTTTTTTTTTTTTCCCTAAGTAAAAGGCTGTCTTGAATTGCATGTCCCTTGTTTTCCTGTTCTTAACTTCTCAACTCAGATATTAGTGGTATCCGACAGTAGGTCTTAATTAATCAGAAAAGGCATTGGTATTTGGATTATATAATTGTTGTGTATTCCAGAGGTGTGCAATCACACCTGAAACAGAAGGAGCATTTGTGGACATTCCTCCAAACCCCACATTCTCGGTGTTATTGCCACATATGCCTGAAATGTAAGGAGAGTGATTCTAACTACATATAGCCAGGCTTTTTCATCACAAAAAACCCTCATCCAGAACCCTATCTATAAGGGCAATCACTTTCCTTCATGAATTCCCAATCTCACGTGCTCAGTAGTTCATTACTGAGCAATGTAAATATGTCAGATTCCAGCCTGGTGAAAGTGCAATGAAAGCAGCAGGCCCAGGTTTTTAGTTCTGCACATGTAACCAAACACATTGAGATTTCTGTTGTCGTGTAATAGCACGGTAATTTATTATTCCCACTGCATGTATCACAGTTGTACAAGAGAACGAGAACATGCCAAAATTGCTATTTGTGAGAAATTGAGTTATGGCCAAGTACAGTTAAACGCTGGGGCCAGAATCTCATCTCACTTTCCATAAAGCTGTCCTGACAAGCAGCTGAGGGTTTTCCTGGTGTTAGAGAGTTTTCAGATGCTCTGGAGGGCTGGCAACCTGCACTGCTGGAGCCTGATGCTGTGCATCCCTGGGTCAGAAGGGTATAGCACCTAAAAACCTTCTCCAACATGCCTGGGACCCAAGCCAGGTGGCATGATGAAGAGGGCTGCTGGGTTGCCTATTCCTCTTGAATTCTTGCATCAAAAATAACTTGGCAAAAAAAAAAACCCCAAGATCTATGCTCTACTAAACTGTTTTACTGTCTTTATGTCTTCCAGCCTGGCTAAACTCAACATATTTGAGTCATTTTCTTATTTCTACCTTTTCTCTGAAGGATATTTGCATGAGCATGTGTAAGGAAGAGAAAGACCAAATGGCTGACATGCATGTTTTCTTCTCCAAGTTTAACCTTGCAGTATTATTATTACTGTTATTACCCCTATAAATTAAACATTATTTAGCACTAGTGTTGGTGTGTGCATGTAAAGATTTTGGAGGTGTCAGGAAAGACCTATGTGAATGATGGGAGATTTTATCCCATAGCAAAAGAATAAAGCAGCACTGTCTTTGTGAGGAAAAGATGAAGATATCCCTTGTTTCAAACCCAGAGGCACCTATGTTTGGAAAAAACTTCTGCTAGGAAATGATTTTTATAGGAGGACCATATAGTGACTGGACTGAAACTACACAAATTGTAGTATTAAGATACTTAAAAAAAAAAAGAAAAAAAAAGAAAAAAGAAACAGCATAATTAAGCACTGTAACAACTTGCCAGGGAATGTAGTGACTTCTCCATCACTTGAAGTCTTTAAATCAAGATGGAATGTCTTTCTAAAAGATAGTGCTTGTAGCTCAACCAGAAGTTATGAGCCATGGGCTTGATGCGGGAATCCCTTGCTTAAATTCTGTTAAGCAGAAGGTCATACTAGATGATCATAATGATCCCTTCTAGCCTTTAAATCTATTACTCCATTTATCTACTCCAGTCATGAAAGTGTCATTTGCCCACACAAATCCCGGGATCTCCTGGGCGTGCACGTGTTTGGAGCTCGGATGGAGGCTGCTCCGAAAATGTGGGCGCAGCTCCTTCTGCTGAGCAGCTGCTTCGGTGTTCAGCCTGAAGGGTTTTCTTCTTTAAACTTTATTCCCCAAAGAAGGAGGCTGCCTGTTTGTATGGTACAAATGGGTGTTGTGTTTTCTTCTTAGGCGCTGTAGCTGAGGAGCATAAACCTGTAGAGCTTAAATCACAGAAGGAGCCATTTGTAATTCTTGTTCATTTTGTACACAAATCTGTGTGATTCCATTAGATATGCAGCACAGCCTGTTATACAGTAGTGAATGGAGATCAAGCACTTCTGTTTACCTATGAAATTGCCTATTAAAATTACAATAACCACCATAAAAATGACTTTTTTATGTCTCTCCTCTGAGAGGAAGTTTCAATTTACTGGTTCATGTGAAAATATCTTGCAAGTAATTGTAAATATTTTAGGTAGATTTACTCTGATATTACTTGATGTGTCAAATTCATTGAAAAAAAATGATCTACTGAAATGTTAAAAGAGAAACAATCAAGTTGAAATCTATTCAATTATTTAAAAAGAGGGAAGTCATTTAATATTCTGTACAAGTACAGAGCTCCTCCTTACAAATAGTTATGTAAATTCAGGTTTGAAAGTTGAACGTTGCCTTTTACTTTTCGAAAGACCCCTAAAAATCATGAAAATGGTGGAATAGGTGGAATTCTCAGTAGACAGAGAGCCTTATCTTCAGGTGGTTTGAACCAACATAGCTCTTCAACATGTGGGACTCCAGAGCAAGGCAGTCACAAATTAATCAAAGTTAAAGTCAAAGCCAAGCTGCACAAGTGAGGGTGTCTTCTTTTTCTAACAATGCTGCTTGTGTCACCTAAAACTTCCCAGCAGGCTGCATAAAACAGATCTCAGGTTAAATTTTCACCGATATTCCATGATTTCTGTGTGTAAATTTTACTTTCTGATCCAGATCACGAATCAGTGGCACTGCTTTCCCTGTCCTGGAAAGAGCCCAGTCCATGCAGCAGATCCATCATCCACTCGGGTCAGAGCCCAAACAAGCCAGCAGGGCTGACCCTGGATCTTCTGTTGAGCCAGGGGAGATGAAGCGAATCCCACATTAGTTTTAGTGCTCTCATGTTTCTCAGCTCTTCTAGTTGTTGGGTTTTTGATTTTGGTAGCTGGAAAGAAAGCAGTTGCCAAAGATGAGCAGGAGGCTGGAGTGAGATGGAAGTTTGAGGTGCATTGCAGGTGTTTTGGGAACCTGCCACCTTGTGAAGAGCGTTGTGTGGTTTGTTCTTTTCCATCTATTTTGGGCTACTTCTGAAGATAAAACCAGATGTGTCTTTTCTGGAAAAGAGGCTTACAGGCTTGAATTTTCACTGCTATTTGCGGGTGCTCCTGGACGTTTTCCTTGTGGGACCTACTGATCAAACTTTTTCCGCAATTTCATAACCTGAGCCGGTGTTTCAAGTGCTCTTCACTCAGCTCCTGTAGGATATGAGGCCATGTGACCCCTTTCCTGAGGTGAATCAGTGTGGTTTGGGCACACGTGGGCAGGGGTGAGGAAAGGACATAGATGCCACCACTAAAAATTGCGTGGATAAAACTCGGATCCCGGTTCTTACAGAAGCCTCCCGGAGATGTGTGCTCACTGTTCAGCTGTTAAGATTGTTATTAAACTTTATGGACCATAAACCCCATGGAAACAAGGAAAGTGAACAACTATGCTATTACAAGAGTGTCAAAACAGGAGACATATTTCATAGCCTCAAAACTGTAAGCCTACCTTCACGCAGCGTTTCAGCCCTCATGGGTTGCCTCGGACTAGTGTTTATTTAATCTCTAAATTAAATGCAATGTTGCTAATACATAAAGGCTGGAAAAATATGTTCCTTTTAGTTTAAAGTTCAGTTTCATAAATCTAGCTTTGCAGACTGCCTTCTGAAATGGGAGTTGATTTTTTTTTTTTTTTTTGATTTAAATATTTGTCAGACATCCATCATCTCTTAATATTTCCTGTCATGGGGATCTACTTAATTCCAAACTAAATCCATCTTGATTTTCACTAAATGCCCCGACTTGCTCAGTACAACAACAGAGTCCTGATTAGGGGAGACAGACAAACAAGGGGATGAAAACATCTTTGACACACTGTTGAGGGGGTTTGAGGAGGGAGAACAGAGATGTGAACTGCAGCCTGACTCAACAGGGCAATGTATTTACTTTCAACCATATTTATTTTAGAAAGGAACTGTCAAGCTCTGTGTGTAAGTGTGGTTTATTTAACATGTTAGCAGACCTGTCCCTTGTATGTATATATTTGCTTTTCAGTGTCCTCCTGAAAATTGCTTTTGGCTGGTCCAAGTTACAGCAGTTTAAATACTGTCTTTCATGAAGGCACAGGAAATTTCTAACAACAGCACTTTAAAAAAAAAAAATCCCCCAAACTCATATTGCAATATTTTAAAGACTGGGGAGCATGTAGGGTCTTCTGTATTTTTTAAACCATCTCAGTGGTGGGAAACCCATCCATTCCCTTTTCTCAGAGCTTATTAGCTCTGTCCTATATAATGGAATATTTTAAGTTAGGTGAAGGTAGTGTCTAGTTTTGATGTTCTTAACCTAAAGAAAAACTGAAGATGCAGTGATGTTTGATTTTTTGACTTTTTTTTTTTTTTTTTACTAGAGGGTAAATTCCTCCAGATTTTTTTTTTCCCTAAAGAGAGGCTAATGTAGCAAAATGGAGCTGCATAGGAAAACAATAAAAATAAAGGTGGTATAACTGAAACTTTATCAGACATTATCACATCCTGTGATCTTGCTTGTTTCTCCATTATTTGTGGGTTCCTGCTCTGTTGAAGGGTGTTTTTATATATTTGGTGTTTGTTTGTTTGTTTTTTTTCACTCAAGCATCCAAAAGCAATTTCAGGAATCTGAAAACAGGTAATCAAGTTTAAAAAATAATGACTACTACATTTAATAAGAACAGAAACTTAATATTTCTTCTTTTCTGTTCCTCTAATGATGATTAATAAAAAGGCAGCTTCAGCATGACCTGTCCCTCCTCCTACACACACTCTTCCCTTTTTTCTGCAGCCTGCTAATGACTATCACTGTAATTGTTGGACGCTGTTGATCATAGGAAAGGAATGTATTTCATGCTGCTGTTTATTTTGGGTCTATAAAGCTGATTTTCCTGTGATTTCTCCTATCTGAGCTGATTAATTGCCACCAAATTAGGGACTGTGCTTTGAAGGAATTTAACCTGTTGTTTTCTGTTGGTGGCAAACGTGTTAATGCTGGTGAGGAAAGTTTGGTACCCGGGTGTTATCCTGGTTTCTTGCTCTTTAAATGGGATCGCCTGAGCAGGGTTTAAAATGTTATGAGCCTGCAACTGGAAACAATTTTTCATGTGACTGGGAGGTTATTTTTCCTAAGCACCTTGCTAAGTGTACATTGATAGTGTTGCATGTAAACTGACCTACTGTACCGTGCTTGCTGGCAATAACATTATTTATTTGAATTTACTGGGAGCTATTTTTCAAAGAATGATAATATTATCCAGTGTGTCCCGCTGAGAGAATTGTTTGTAAAGATGCCAGGAGAAACTAAGGTAGAAAACATTTGAAACTGGTTCCTCTATGAAAATCAGGGAGGGAAATAAGCTGAGTGAAATATTTATATATTTATATGTATACATTTTTAAAACTAGGTAAGCAATTCATATGAAAATATTCAGGCTAGAAGAGTTACTATGCCAGGAAGACCAGTGTTCTTCCCCAAGCGCTTCTACTGTAAAATGTCTTGTTCCTTAAGTAGGCATTATGTTACTGTATTTTATGGGTACCTTTCCAAAAGAAATTTAATTACATCGTCATTTTAGGTGGTAAGAATAAGCTCCACAGCCTACAGTTCCCAAAAAGTGAATTCATTTTTAATGTGCCATCTGTTGCTGCAATACAATACAAAGATAAATAGTTGAAAAAGAGAAAGAGAATTGACAAGAAAGAGAAATGGGTTTTGATTTGCCCTTTCATCACGCACATAAAACAACATAAGCTCAATCAATGCACAGAAATGAAAGCTAATACATAATAGCCATTGGTCCTGAGTTTTCCCCACCTATTGTTTCAAGTCCTAATTAAGAAAGAGGAGATCCGAGCCGGTGCAGCTCCTGCTGCCTGCCCGGGCTCAGCCGTGCCACGTCAGGCTCCTGGTGGATGTGGGGAGGCTGAGAACTCTCCCACCCTGCTGAAGGTGGGCTGGTTGGAGCCACTGCTCCATTTCCTGGGAAAAGGCAGAACCGGCACGTGAACTCGTAAAAGCCCCGGCCAGGAAGGTTTAATCAGCTCTTTTTATGAAAAGGGATATTGATGGATAGTTCGGGATCCTTTACCAGAGAGATCCCCCGCTCTAATGTCGTGCTTTTAGACAGCTTAAAGCTGTGATTAATATTTAGGAAAGTGATGTATGGGCAGCCTTGAAAGCTGAGGTTATTTACTATGTATAATTAGCCATGGTTATTATTTGTAAAAGACACTTTGTGGATTCTAGATGCAAGTAACAAAGCCCAGTAAGAGGGTTTTATTAGTTATAAAGATAAGTTAGTATCAAAAAGATGTTCTGTAAAGCCCATTATTCAAATGTTTGAAAAGAAATGTTGAATGGAATTATAAGCATAAAGCCTTTCTTCTTCAGGGACACATGCTTCTATAAAGATTTTCTGGTGAGATAAGTTTGTCTATTCCTCATCTTCCCTTCCCTCCTTGTGTTTAAAATGAACTACGTTTCAGAGACATCTGTGTGTAGACTCTCAAAGCTTTAAAGGAACAACAGGGTAAGGAAATGAGCATTGTTAGCTTACTGAAATAAATTCCACCTGACACTTTAAGGTGACATTGCTTGCTTCAACAGGAGGAGAGTAAAGAAAGAAATTCTATCTTTCCTATGATGGGAAATATCCCTTTATTGTCAGACCCAAAGTACCTTAAATAATGATAATAAAAAAATTAATTTGCCACTTTTCCCAGGTTGCTGAAATGCCATGTTGAAGAAGTGGGAAAGTGGTTTAAATAGAGCACTTGGTATGTGTACGTGTCCTTTCTCATCAGCACTTCTTAAAGTCAAGTAGTAAAAGAGTTAGATACGTATAATTTGGTATATTTGAGGTTCCCCTTTTCTTCTGAGAGCTAGACACCTCAGAGAGTCAGAGACTTCATAAATAGCTCAAGATAGAGATTGTTTGTTTGTTTCTTTTCTTTATTATAAAAGAAAAAAATGCTAACCCCTCCCCAAAACCTAACTAAATCAACCAACCACAACAACAACAACAACAACAACAACAAAAGAGAGAAAAAAATCCCTAAGTACTGTGTGGCAGACTAGGGATAAATAGGGAGGCATATTTTGCTATGGATATTGTGGTAAAATTAGGTAATTGGAAGGGGGTTTTGTGCCTGATTTAAAAAGGTTTGGAGCAGTTCCCATCCCAGGTAGCTCTTAAAATTGAAAGACCCCTTGGGCATCTGCTGCGTAAGAAAATTTCAACTTGGCCTTGAGAAACTATATGCAAATTTCCTTGGAGCACTCTCAGCTTATTTTTCTCTCTTCCATTTAGTGCAAATCAACCAGATTTCAGGGGTTCAGCAAATCTGATCAATTAAATTATATACATGATATATATTTAAAAAATATACTTGATATAAATTTAATGATGTGATAAAAGCCTTGGTTCTGATCTGAGCTCTACCCCACTAACCTTTGTGATTCCTCCTTTAAAAGTTAGTTGTTCTAGGAAGAAAATAAAGGAGAGATGATGTTGGTGATGCTTTCTCGTGGCTTTATTGCATCTTCCTTCCATGCTGATCATGACAGTAATTCCAAAGAGCAGTTTCTGACTTCTGTACTGAGATACGTGTGGGAATAATGGAGTTTTGTTGTGTCTGATCTCAGGTTGGCTTTATTATGCAAAACCAGTGAGCAGCTTCTAGTGCTCAGAGAAATCCTGGTGGAACATATTAACAAAAGCGTGAACAATTACTCTTTACTGACTGTCAAACGATGCAAGCCTTGTCCTCAGTTACAGGGAACATGGTTTAGTTTTGTTTTATGTTGTTGTTGTTGCTATTTAATTGTGGGAGAAAGAAGTTTTCCTTCATACCTCTCTCTTCATCCCAGTCTCATTCATATTCTCCTCCTCTTTCCCCTTTCCTTTCTTTTCCCTTTTGTTTTCCTACAGGTTTCTAAATCTGATTAGCAATCACTACAGCTTGAGAAATAGGCCATTGTTTCCATCCAAAATTTGCATTTATCTCCACTTAGGCCTTTTTGGCCGAGGGGTAATAAAAGAAAGCATTTCAGTAATTTTTGAAGAATTATATTCTCTTGGTTTTGATTTTCTTTTTTTTTTTTTTAAGCAAGGATTTATTTTTCTAACTTTATAATGAGGATATTTAGCACTGCAGGAAAAACTCCTTTTTGAACAGACATCTGCAGAAATGTGCTGTATCAAAATGGTTACATTCAGGAGGCCAAATAGCCTCATTTGTTTTACTGCTTTTCTTCAGTGATTAACACTGTTGCTGAGAGTTCTAGTTTAATTCTTGCTGTTTCAATTTCAGAAGAGTTTGGGAGTATTTATCAAGGTTTAGACAGAATTAGAAGTTTGAAAAACAGCCTTCAGTAAGTATTTATGTAGTTTATGAATTCTTAATTTTTTTTGCTGTGCAGAGTTAATAGACTGAACAAAATAGGTGTGTACAGTATCAAATCATTCAGTCCAGCTATGGTACCAGAAAGATTATCTATCAAATTAGTGTTTGCGTCTTGATTTTTGGTGGAGTTTTTTTCCCCCCTCCCCTTTCTTCTGGCAGGGGGCAGCAGGCAAATGTGTTCACCTTCAGGGGGTGAGGAAAAGCCTGTGTGACGAATCTCCCCTTTCCAAGACACAGAGGCAGAAGACTATATGTAAAAGAAAAAATAATAATATCCGACCTCCACTTCCTCCCTCCCACTTTTTTTTTTTTTTTTTCCAGACAAAAAACTTAGTGCAAAGCCCTTGGTTTTAAAGGTGAGACTTTTGTGTGTATGTGGCGGTGCTTTTGCTCTAAGGAGACTTGGAAGGCAAATCTGATAAAGGAAGAATAAACCTCTGTTCTGATCTTGCTGGGAGCAGCTCAGTTGTCAGCAACGCTCGGTGTGTACTCAGTTCTGTAAAGCACCTCTTCAAACTCCGATTTCTACTATCCCTTCAGCAAAATCTAGTGCTGTACAGTCCTGTTAAATATTTTTACCTCTAATCATTCCTTGTAGCTGCGTCTCAGAACCACGAGCTGTGCTCCCAAACTCTCGTGTGGTACTTCTGTTTGTTTGACCTTTCTTATCAGTGCTGCACTGACCATCAGCACACCGAGGCTCCCCACTGCTGGAGTGAGGGCTCTCCTGGTTGGAGCAGCTGCAGGTTTTCCAGATGCAAAATAAAACTGCCCCCTGGTACCTTTGCAGCACCTCTGAGTGGTGTTACAGGTGTTGAGCTCCCATCCTACGCTCCATTTGTTGAGCCTGGGTGTGCACGCGGGGCAGTGAGACCCCAGTGTAGCAGCTCGGAGTTTTGGAAAGACTTTTCTCCAGGAAAAGATCAAATTCCATTGCCTGCTTCACAAGAAAATATTCCACCTTCCTTCAGAGTGGCTTTGTTTGGAACTTTACAAATAGTTCAAGTTCAGGCCAAAAAAGAGCAAAGATGTGCAAATAGCAAAGACTTGATGAGGAGCAGCTGAGGGAGCTTGGAGGATTCAGTCTGGTAAAAAAGAGGCTCAGGGGAGCTGTAGCCAGGTGGGAGTCAGTCTCTTCTCCCAAATAACAAGCGATGGCACAAGAGGAAACGGCCTCAAAATGTGCCAGGGGAGGTTTAGATTGGATATTAGGGAAAATTTATTCACTGAAAGGATTGTGAGGCATTGGAACAGGCTGCCCGGGGAAGTGGCTGAGCCACTGCTTCTGAAGGCATTTGAAAGACATGTGGGACTTGGGGACATGGTTTAGGTGTGGCCTTGGCAGTGCTTGGTTAACAGTTGGCCTCTTCTACAATCCTGAAAAAAAAATAAGGTTGTTCTTTAATAAAATGTGTGGCAGCGGAGAGTGGGACACCAGCATATATATTTTCCATTTTGCTTGCTTTGTTATTAGGCTTTGGTTAAGCTTGATTAACTGTCTGTGTCCAAGGTTTTATATATGTTTCCTTTTTTAGCTGCAGTAGAAAACAGTAAAAGTGTGCTTTGCTGTGGAAGGGGAATGTTCTGTTCACTTAGTAATTAAAATGGTATTGAGATGAAAATGCTGTAAATATATCATGGAAGATAAGGGGACTAAACACCAGAGGGACAAATTATCATAGATACAGGTGTGTTATTTTAATTATCCTATCTATTTCAGTATCTTAGATACCAGTTTATGAAGTGATCAGACTAGATAACAATGTTTGAGTTGCTGTTCAACTTGTAAAAAGGCCACAGCAAATTATATAATGTTATACCTTTCTGCAAAATCAGTCAACAACGTTCAGGTATAAAAATTGAGACTAGGGCCACCATATGGGCATGTCTTGCACATCTGACAGGCAGATGGGTGTCTATCTACAGCTTAGTCATAAAACAAGTGCTTTAAACTTCCACCAAATATGTTCATTTTTTTCCATTCCTCTGTCTGATTATTCTCTTTGTCACCTTTTTTTTTGTATTTCTTCTTACTCCAGTTTAACAGAACCTGTGGGCTTTTTTATATCTTCAAATCACAATGCACATCTGCAAAGCACATATCAGTTATCAAAATAGCTCCAAGAGGAAGATCTGGATTTGTGGCAGCTCCGTCAGACCAGAGGGGACCTGGGAGATCGTGGCCCTGCTAATAATAAACAGGGACAGAAATTCTGCAGCATCAGTAAGGGGAGATGCCTGCTTTGTGCACACCAGCCAAAGCCAGGTGTACCTTGTTCTCATTCTGCTAAAGGAAAATAAATATAACCATATTACAGCACCTGAGCACCCCCTGCTCTCTGGCCACTGCAGTCCTCGATGCAAATGAGGCTGTTCCTTGCTTGCAGGATTGTGTTCTGCCACTTTAGCCTTTGCCAGCACAACACTTTGACTCTCATAAAATGTCTTGAATTTGAGCCTGGAACAAACAGGGTTTTTTTGCCTTGTTTTTATCTGCTTTGAAAACACTTCAAAGTAGAGTTTGAGGCTGGTGCAGTGAGGTGCTCTCAGCGGTGCTGCTGCGACTGCAGGAGGGACCGACACAAGTGGTTTGTTTTCTTGAAGAGCTGAGAAATTTAAGAGCAGGAGGGGAAGGAGGAGGAAAAGGGGAGGATGCACATAAATGTTTAAGACATAAATTAAGGCAGCCACAGGCTTGTAATGACTTCTGTGTCCAGTCTCCAAGCAGATTTCTACGGTCCTGCCGTTTGTGAGTTCCATTCCTTCAAATGTAGCTCTCCTTACAATGGGGACCCTTTTTACTCTAAGTGCCTTTGGCCACCTTTACCACTGAGCCTGCACTGCATAGTTGTATTTTCCTGGGTATTGCAAGGCTTGGGCTTTGAGTTATTTTTCATATGAGTCCTACTTTCAAGGGATCAGGGGCATGTGCTGAAAACTGAGTCGGTATTCTGACTTGGATGAAATAATTTAATGACTGTGTGCCCGTTCCAGTTTGTGTTCCACACTGAAGCTCCAGTCGGGAATTGAAAAGAGAATTTCTAATTGCTCTGGCCTCTGGTTATGTGGTACACATGCCTACAAATGCAGTTTGTCCTTTGTAAATACACATTTACATAAAATATTCTTTATATTTGTCTTTTGTTAAGCGCAGAAGTTCAGTAGCAGTGTCCCTGGCCTTCTGTTTCTGCCTGTCATTCCTTTCTGCCTTCAAAAAATCTTCTTGCTTTGAAGTAAATAACCGTTTTTGCTACAGATGTCTTAGTGCTATAGAGAGCTGTTAAAGTAATTGTACCTACTTCCAAAATGTATGAAAAATGAGAATTCCTGAGAAGAGGTTTTGACATCTTCTGAAAAGATAATAACAGTGTAGGCTAACAGGGAGAAAGCTGTACACTTTACTTTCAGTTTGATCACTTATTTTATACCTGTGCATTACTGTTTCTTTAATGTTCACATATAAAATTCAGTTAAATGTTGTTCCTAAAAGCTGCAGGCAAACTCTTCTGAAAATACCAAGATAATGAACTTGAACCTGAGCTTTCTCCATCAAAGAAATCATTATAGACAATGTGTTTTAGCTTTTGGCTTTATTCAGTTTAAATTCACATTTTCTCTTCCATGGGAAGAAGAAAGTGCATCTTTAAGAGGAGGTGTTTGTTAAATCAATATATACCTGTTGGTATTGCTAGGAATTGCCTTTCTGCTTTCAAATTGCTGTACAAAATACCTGAGTAGGCATAATGTCAAGAATGGAAATAATCAAAGTGTATTTAGGACTCGCTTAAAAAAATCCATTTAAAAAGTAGGAATGTGTTTTTCAGGCGTTTTAAGACCATAAATTGAAACACAAGTATTTAAATTATTTTTCAAAGAGATTCAAAACTGTAGTGTATTTGCATAGCTACTGAGTGAACTTTTTTGTCCTCAGCATTTAAGTTTTCTAGCAGTTCTGTATTTTAGAAGACTCCAGTGCCCCATAAAAAGCAAATATTCAATTTTTCAGTTTCTAGGCACTGAATATTTTCCCTTCTGCTGGATTTGTTTTTATAACAGTAATTTATTTTAAAAAGAAAAAGGGAGAGAAAGTGAGAAACTAAAGAAATGAATGGAAGATTTTGGAAAAGGTCATTAAACAAGCTCTCTAAAATCTGATAGATACTGTCAAATGTTAAAATAAATATACTGCCGTGGTAGAGAGGAGGTGAGACGGGGCCCAAGCAGCACAGCTGCACAGAGCCTACACTTTGCTACCTAAACTTAACTGAAGCACTGCCATCTGATTTCATTAGCAGGAGGATTCAGAAGGTAAACGTTTGCAGTAAGAATAACAAAACTACTTCCATTTTTACCAGCCAGCAGCTACAGGGGGCTCTCAAAGGCCACTCACAAGGACTGAGGCTCCACACTGGGTCTTGCCAGCGTAGAACATCCCTATAGAATTTTTTTTGTTTATTTATTTGTTTACTATTCCTTCAGAATCACAAAGTATCCAGCAATTGCTGATCTTGAAAGAAAAGTATTGAAACCATGGTCTGATTCATTCCAAGTAACAGATCAAGTAGCCTTGGAAAAACAAGCTTTTAAAACTGAAATTTCATATATTTAGACTTACATGGCTTTGGTGGTCTGTTATTGTTTCGGGGGGTTTTTTTTCCAGTTTAGACTAACTACAGTGAACCCATCAAGAGGCACTGAGCGTGCTGCTGAGTATTAAAAATGATGGAACAACAGTGTGGTACAACTAACTCATCTTTTTGCATCCTGGGGTACGTCCACCCCCTGCAGAACACCCTGGGGAGACCTTTTGCTGCCACCTCTCTGCCGGAGCCTGTGCAGAGCTCGGCAGACAAAAGTGACGTTTGTGTCCATTCTTGCAAAAGCGGCTCACAAAAGGCAGGCAAGCACCCTTGGTTTTCAAAACTAAGCTAGTTTCTACTCTCTCTCTCACATGGTCTATTAATGCTCCAGGCAATTAATGTCACCTCTATTTTGTTTGTATTGATCCTCAGCTTGCTCATTCTCTCATGCCTTGTTCTCTGCCAAGTCGTGGGCTAGCCCTTCTTCATCTTGACTCGGTCAAAAAGGAGACAGAGTGTTTACTGGAGCACAGTAATTTGGGTGATGGAGAGTTGTTTGTAGTGATAAACTACTGTCCTGTAGTATGCCCCTCTTATCCCTGCCTTTGTTCCTGGTGTCCCGTGATCCCGTTGGGAGATACCTGTCCTAATTCGTGTTAGGAAGAAATCTGATCATTATGAACATCAAATCATTCTTGAAGGCCGGGGGTTTGTCAGTCAGGATGGTCAAGGCAGTTTGTGTCTTGAAGTTCAGTCAGTTCATGAAACACAGGGAAACTGGGAGCGCTGTCCCATCAAAGCTTCCAACCCTACTGGAATTTTGAGACCTGCCTTTGGCCTGTAGTTCACAACGGGAGATTCTCTCTTGGTGCCCATGGACATCAAAATTATTGTTCCTACAGCTGGAGAAGGCATGAACAGTGGGCTGCGACTTCTTCCAGTAGGGAAAGTTTTTAAGATTTTGCACTCTGATATTCAAGAATCTTTTCCTGGTAGTTTCAGATACTGGTGGTTTCACCCAGAAATGAAAAAAAAAGCCACTATAATTCCCTCTGAAAAAAACCGTGTTTTAGCACAACAATAAAAGGTTTTTGGGGTTGGGGCTTTTTTAGAGCAACCACGTTTACAAATCTCCATGCACACAATGGACTGGGGAATTTATATGCTTCAACAAAGACCAAGAGCATATTTTTTAAATTTCTGGATAACCATACCATTATATAAAAACTCTTTGATGCAGATTTTAAGTTTCAGGATCTATTTTCTATAATTACCTTTAAAAAGGGCTCTATCCTGTTGGTGCTCCAACAAACATCAGCCACTTTTGTACAGATCCACTTGCAAAAATCGAGTCCAAAATAGAGTGATTTTTAGCAGTTCCCCAAATACAGTATTCCTATCCCATATTGTACACATGGCTGCAGCCTTCAAGAAAAAACGAGATGTTAAAACAGGATAGTAAGGTAGTAACCATCTTGCCTGGAGTTATCCAGCAGCACAGGATGGTCTTTTTTTTCAGTTTGTCACCTCTCTTGGTGGAGAGCAGTCATCTCTACTGTCTAAGTTAATTGGTTTTGGTGTTCTCATCTCTACTGTTTTAGCAATGCTGCTTTCACAGTTCTGTTGTGTTTTAGAGTTCCAGTGCCGCAATCTGTAGCCTCGGGTGTGACATAAAAGCTCATGACTGTAATCATTTTGGGGTTTTTCCATTGCTTCCAAGAGTGATATGGCTCTGGGAGGATGGAGAACGAACAGCCAAGGCAGCAGTCCTGGAGATGATGAGCTGTGTTGATAAGGCAATGCTGCCTGATTGTATTTCCAGAAGAATTCAGAATATCATCTAGGAAGCGTTAGCAATAAGATTTTCACAGTCTGATAAAATCTTACATCTTTAGAGAGAGATGATGGCTGGAAACATCTTGTGGTTTGGGTTGGTTTTTTTCTTCTTCTTCTTTTGGTGTTGTTTTATGATTTCTTATGTTTCATGGTTCATTTTTTTGTTTTCTTTGTATAATCTGTGCTACAGGCACAGTTAGGGCTCAGTGTATTGTAAGAGATTGTAGCTTCCATAAATGTGCAAGGACTGTAGATTTTAATTTTTTTTACCTCCATCCTTCCCAACAGGCTTCGTCACAACCTTGTACCCCTAGAAATAAATACATATTTTAGGGAGCAAAGTTTCTCTGCTGTTACTCTGGAGGCAATCAGGTATTTGCAGTACCCCTTCATGCTAGGTGTGGAAATGCACTGAGCACACCTATGTGTGACCTCTGATGTTTGTTTATCCTGATTTATGAGATCCCATGCGTACTACAGGGAAGAAAAATAAATATGCAAAGTGCCAGTAGACTTTTAATGGAGTTACCCAGTATTTCTTCACAGAGGCTGACCTTGAAATTGCTTTTCATGCACAAGTCAAAATATGTAAATTAAGATCTCAAAGTGACAGTTCAAAACATGTATATAGTTTGTAAAGTTCTTGCCAAAGCCATAGAAATTTCATGTTCTACAAAGGCCATTCATCAGCCTCTGGAACTGTGTGTAGCAAAGTGTAGTAAAATGGCATTGCTCAAGCACTCGGAGGGAAATTTGGTCAAAACGCTAAATTTCACTTCAGCAGGATGAGAAGTCTGCCAAAAGTGGCTCATGAAATCTGTGACCATGCTGCTAGTCCAGTGTAGAGCTTCCAGCTCCCTAACAAAAGCAAAAACTAAGCAGGTATCTAAAATTGAGTGATCTATGCCTAATTTTCTTTATTGACTCTTCAGAGTGTCAGAGAAGGCAAACCAAGCAGGACAACCCCCTGTTCCAACATGAAATGAGAAACTTGTGGGGCTCCCATCTCTTCCTTCCTAAATTAGTGCAAATAATAAAAAACCCTCCTAAATATTTCTGTTGGCTGCATTTACACGTCAAATGCTCCCTGACACATTTTCATCTCATATTTTACCCCTTGATTTCCCTGTACTCCCATTCTCCAAGCATTGCTTCTAATGGTTTTCAGTCCCAGCTCAAAACTTTTCCCTCATATTGAGGATAGTAAGTATTTTCCTCCTTACCCCCTGCCATTGTTTGCAACATAAAAAAATCAGTAAAATGAATTTCTCTTGCATTTATGATTAGTCCCTGTCTACAGCAACCACCACATTTGGCACGGAAACATCTTCTGGAAGCAGCCTTGCAAATAAACAAGCAGATAGACTGGGCTGGTGAACAGATGAGGAGGAAATAGCTGGGTTCCCAGTGATCAATCTGTTGTGGGGATGGAGAGAAAATTCAGGCAAAACATTTGGTTATGTGGCGGTGCAGAGGATCGGGCATACATTATAATTAATGCCACTAGCGCTAAAAAGACATCAGGGATGTAGTAGGTGTTGATTGTTTCTTCTCTCTGTACTCGTTTCCTCTCCCTTGCAGCTGTGTGGCTGTGCCAAGGAAAGCCCCCGAGAGCGAGCTTTAGCCGCTGCTCCTCTACAACTGCATCATTACCTCACTCCAAACAAAGTCCTTTTTTTCCCTTTTTTTTTTTTTTTTTCCGTCGATAGAGGATGAAAACATTATTGGATTCAGGAGCTCACAGTAGTCCTGCACGCAGCTAGGGATGAGGAGGATAGATTTATGAAATGGACCATTTCAAATGGCATTATCTTCCCACAGTGAGGAACACCTTTCATAAATCATGGGAGAGCACTTGGAAAATAAAGCATTTGTTATTCCTGCCATATATTGTATTTGCATCCCCCACCATGTGATCTTGGGATGGGGAGAGGATCCTCTGTGCTTTTTCTTCCCTAATAACTAGGGCTTTTTATCTTGCAATTACAGGAAAATTCAAGACAGGCTTGAAAATATGAATTTTTAACTTACCTTTGTTTAGCTCTGGACACACACTGAGCCTCAGTTTTCTGGTTTGGGTATGAAGCCAACTATATCTTACATAGTTCCAATATTGCAGGGCATTCTCTGCCTCATTATGTAGCAGGAGGTCAACTGGGAAGAAAAGTTCAAGTATAGACAAAAAAATAGTTATTTTTTAGGGCTGCTGGGTTAGTGCTACTTTATGGGTATTTTTGCTTCTTAAACTCAAAGACCTTATTTTTGCTTCATTAATAGAGCTGTCTCTGATGCCTTTTGAACTCACCAACACCTATATATTTTACGGGGTGGGTAGAGAGTTCTTTCTGGTTTGTCGGTATTTTTCCTGGGTTTTCACAACCCAATATTGCAATAATTTTACCGGTGAATCTGACACCACTTGGGATAAATGTAGGTCTCCATTAAACCTGTAACTAGCCTGATGTGAAAAGTCAACATTTATTACACCGTTATTATTTGTGTGGATACTTCGAAATCATCCGTTTGCTCCGGAGAGGAAACTTTTGAGAATGCTATGAGATAGCAACTTGTCATTACCTGTAATGAGCCAAGGAGAAAGGCCTTGATTTGGGGAAACGTGTTTTGACTGGAACTGATGGAAAGATAAAGGTGATGGTAGTTGAAGCAAAATTGCCTGTGTTTAAGAATAGAACAAAAGAAAGCATGAATTGAATATTGAAGTGCGTGTTCAGAATATTACCTAGAAATTAACAACAATATTATATTAAATAATTTCTCATTTGAACCCCCCCCCAGTACTGTGAAGTTGGGAAATGTCAGAGTTTCTGCTTGTCTGTACTCGCTTAATTCTGCCTCCTCATGTACCTCTGGTAAAATTATTTTTTTTCTATTACACCATTCCATGTCTTTATACCCCAGTGGAAGGATATCATACTAAAAACAAAGGACAGACAGCAGCAAGACAAAGGGTGGTGTTCCTTAAACTTCAGATGTTTGCCTCGGCTACCTGGCGTTTTTGTGACAAATGAATGTGGGAAAGGAGCAAGTGGCTCAATGTTTTTAATACATACATTTTTTTTTAAGAGTCCATGTTAAAGTGACAAAAGTTGCATTATTTTATTAATTTGTAATTAATAGAATACTGAATGAAATGTGTTTATTTCCTTGTTAGTTTTGTGTTTTGTTTTGTTTTGTTTTTTTTTTCTCTCCTGGATGTGCTTACAAAAGCCTTTATTAAGGCTGGAGTGTAGATGAGAGAAGCCTATTGCTGCCAACATGAAGCCCAGAGCTTCCTCTGCAGTGGAAACTGAGAGATCAAGTCAAGGTCAAACTCACTATTTATTCCTGAAATTTCTGCAGACACTGTTATTTAGATGTAATGAGCCCTGCTTGGATCCGGTTTGGAGAGATACAAAAGCTTTGAACTTTTTGAGTTGGGAGGCTCCAGTTACATACGTGGGTATCTGAGCCCTGAATCTGAAGGCTTGGCATTTTAGATGTTGACTTTCCACAGGGTTTAGGAGAACTTGTTCCTGTGATAGTGAAAATGTATTTTGCTGAGGGCTAAGAAACTCTTAGCAGGAGTATAATCTTACCTGGTCGTGGGCACCACTCTGCTGTGCTGCTCCTGTGTTCACTGAGCACGTAGATGTGCTAGGGGAGAGAGAAAATGCATTTCATCAGCTGTGCCAAAAATGTGTATTAAAGCTGTAAGTGGCATTCAATTCAGCAATATGCCACATTGTATTTTTGTGTGAGTAAACAGGAGATGATCGTGGCTGAAAAAACACGCTTTCCCATAACGTGGGAAGTTTGTATAGGAGTTTGTTGGATATAGATAGCAGCAGCTCCTTGTGGGAAATAATGGAATCTTTTCTTCTGCAGATTTCTTAAAAGGCTTGATATATAATAATATTGGTTATGTCATTACGGCAGAAGAATTGCTTTTCTAGCTGAGCTGAAGTATTGAACAGTAGTGTGTATAATGGATAAAAATGGTTCTCCTGGATAAGGAGAGACAAGTATTGTCACCCCTGTTTTGAGGTGTATGTATAGTGTATTTGTCCTTTTTTTTTTTTTTTTCCTGACATCCATTATGAGGGCACTGTGTGTGAATTTTTTTTTTTTTTTTGCTAGTGTCAGGCTTTGAAGATCTGTACCGTGCAGCTGAGATCAGGAATTCCCTACGTACTGTTCTACCTCAGCACCTACCCAGTGAATGGCAGGTAGCAATTTTACCTGTGTTAGTATATGGGTATCACCACTTTGTTTTAATGCTTCCATGTTTAAAGCTGTTAAATAAAGCTAGGATTCATCAGGAACTGTTTTAATAGAATTGTCAGGTAGCTGCAGTGCCTCTGATTAAATGAGTAAGCAACACCTATGGGCAAATGATCTTTCTGCACACAGAAATTAATTACAATTCAGGACTGATGAACTTTTATGAGCTAGTTAATTTTTAAAAGATGCTGTGTGTGGTTTATTGAAATTAAAAGAAAGTGACAGCTTTCTGCCCCTACCCTCATAAAATTCTGTCCTGCATTTAATATTGACCTAATTTAGTTCAAAGACGCTGGATCTCCTCTCTAACTCTTCGTTGTGTAAAGGCCAGTTGAAGGTTTCAGAACTCTAAACAAAAAAGCTTCTTGTTGGGTATCCATGTTCTGATGGCCTATATCAGTAGACAACCTCTAAACTGCTCCATCCTTTGTCCTTGATTACCCTCAAAATAATTTTTTAAACAAAGTGCAGTTTAAATTCAGCATCAGGTTACAAAATAGCCATTTATAGAGAGTTATGAATGAATATTGATTGTAAAACAGTGCACCATATACCACAGGATTGCAGATATTTTTATGCTGTGGATCTTCTCCTGGTGAAAAGATTTCATGGGCCGCTGCCCTCCCTAATTATGACTGCAGGACACAGCTCACTTCCCATTCAAGCCGGGACCACATTGTCTTTTATTCGTATTCACATAACATTCTTCTGGGAAAGTAAAGCACCAGCTTATGAGAAAAGGTAATATTATGAAGGCATTTTGGTTTGTACTGTCCCAAGAACTTGGCTTTGGGTTGCTGCTGTTGAAGTCAGTTGTAAAAAGCGAGTTACTTCAAGCAGTGCCAAGCAGCAAATTTACTTCCTTTCTTACTCCTCTTACGAGTCTTCCTTCCTCCGGTGACCTTCACAAACCCACAGACTTTTCAAACCTCTATTTTATGGTCAAAATCATGTAGAAACCTATTTTTTTGGTCCCGAATTAGCTTTTTTTTTTTTTTTTTTTTTGCTGTGATACTTGACCAACGCCAGGGGTTTTTGTAGAAATTCGTGCCGTGTCCGTGAAACCTGACAGACCAAACCAGTGTTGTGTGATTGCTGTTGGACTGTGCCAGGGCTCCACTTCAGCCAGCATGAATCTGCAAGGAGGATTCTTGCTGGGGTTCAGTGCCCCAATAACATCTAATCAGTTTTTTTGAATTAACCTGTCCAATAGACAGGACAAGCAATTATCCTTCTCTTAAATACTTCAGATGTCTAGCAGAGAAGTGGAAAAAGTCCAAAGAAACGTGAAACCAGGATGGCACTTTTCACACCCAGCAGGTGGTTTTGATAAATATTACACTTTCTGAAGCCACTTAAATTTTTACTTCTTGCCTGTGCCTGAAGCAATAAAGACAGAAACACCGATATTTCAAAATTTAAGGAAATATAAACGGGAGCAAGAAGTCTCCTGCTTTTATGTCTCACCCTATAGCTAAATTTCTGCATCTGTTGTAGGACAGGTGCATCGAGGATTTTCAGTGTGAGCTCAGATGAGAGTGAAAAGGTGTTTCCTTTTCTTTTGGAAGGTTCTATTGAGAAAACATTGAGCACAGCTGCTCCAACTGGACGTTCGCACAAGGAATGTTAATTTTCATGCTTCAATACAGAAATCTCAAGTTTCCTGGGTGAATTAGCTGTTAATGGATTTCTAAAATGTACCACCAGTGGCGTGGGAGAATGTAGTCTGTGCTGAGGCCAGAAAACACAGGCTGTAATCAGATAACCTGTTATTATAATAAAGCCAGGGGATAATACTTTGCATTGCTCGGTATAGTAATTGGTCTGCCCCGTATCCTCCAGGCTTTGGCACTAGAAAAAATTTTGGTTCACCTATCAACTGTTTATAACAGGTTTTCCTTCCTGTGTATTCTCCATTGAAAATGTATTTTCATATCTATAAAAGTGAAATGTATAGAAGTGTCCCAAAATAACATCTTAGGCTGCTTTCACAACCATTTCAGGGCATTGTTCTTCTCTGGCTGATTTACTTTACAGTGGATATATAATAATGTCATTGACAAAACACTAGTAATTAAAGAACTGTTTATCTTAGATTACAGTTTTGTGATCAAGGGCAGGCTGCAAGAAGTCAAAGGAATGAACAGAATCTGATGATTTTCAGAACATGGCAGGGAAAATGTGTAACCACTTGAAAACCCACGAGATCAGTGTTTGTTAGGTTGTTTCACTTTTTATAAAAAAACAGTTATTCTTTAAGTTGGTCAGTTATTGTCTTCCTGTTTTTCTGTGGTCACTATATTTTTACTGCATTTTTTGGGGGATAGACAATTTTTTATGAGTTTAAATGGGCACCCATGTGGACGCATACATGGTGTGTAGCTGGGCTGCAATTGCTTATTTAGCTGAGTGGTACAGTGCGTGTGCGCACTTCTCACTGTACTTCAGCCTGGAACCTGCTGCTGTGGTGCTATTTTTGTTAACATCTGTGCTTTTATGACAGCTGGTTTTGTGTTTTCATGCTTATTGTTTAGCTTGCCTACATGTTTGTCAGCCAGTGCCTCCCACTAACTTTTGAACTCAAGCTCGTTTCAACCAAATGGGTCTGAAGTCTCAAGGCAGCTGAGTTTCTCCTAAATTACGGAAAGCTGGCAGTTAAACAGCAGACACAGTCTCAAATTAGTGCTATTGCTGTAGGAAAGGTAGGGAAAATTCAGCTTTTACATCTGCTGAGTGGCTGCTGCTTGCTGGGTAGCTGGGCAGCAGGGGCAGAACTCCAGGCTGGACACAGCACACTCTGCCTCCTGCCCAGAGGTGGGGAACATGCAGGACCTAAGGGCATCTGGGGAGGTGATTCTGTAGGGACAGAGTCCTGGTGGTTAGAAAGGGACTGGAGGCACTGCAGATGGGGTTGAGGACACAGGGAGGGTAATGAGGTGCTTTGGGATGGGTAGGTGACTACTTCTCTTACGAGGAGTGAACACGATGGACGCAAAACACACATTTGTTCTGATTACATGTTCGTAGTTTAGCTTAGTCTAATTACAGCTTTTGACTCAGCTCAACACATAATGTTGCATGTCATGCTGTCCTACTTTTAATTTCACAGCTGAACACATTTCTATTGTTCTAATCCCCTTTTCCAAGCCTTGCTTTCCTCCATCTGGAGGACATGCAAGGTGTTTGACCGGCGGTACTAACAGTACCTTTGGATGATCCTTTGGGGAATATCAGTAGAAACATAGACAAAATACTTCTCCCTCAGGTGCTGACTATCCATTTTCTATAAAAATTTGAGCTGTTGTTCCTGGGTGTCACATATTCACCAAGATGATGAGATAGGCCAGCTGGACCTGGTGAAGGCATTAGTATCAGCAATTGCAGCCAAGAATGGGAGGAACAGATGAAAGTCTGATAACTAATTTTGTAAGGGAAGAAACAGTTTAAATAACTTAGTGTTGACTCAGATGGCTTCGTTCTGAAAGAATCTGCCTAATTCAAGATAATCCCTTTTTTTGTTTTGCTTGAAAATGTGCTTTTTGCAAATCTTAGATGATGCTCAGTTGGGGTTTCTAATCATAAGGAAAATCCAGTTTAGTACCAACCCTGCAAAAGTATGTAGTTTTTTCCTCAGCCTTTTTATTTGGCTTGTGATTACTAATGGTGTGATCTGGAGACATGTTTCAAGATGTACAAATATCTCTGGCATATGGTGACCTAAGAAAATATTTGGATTCAATCTAGTGCAGCCTTTTTCTTAATCACAATGTGAGGTGAACTTATTCTCTCCAAAATTGCTATCAATGTTTTCTGAGTCGTATTTCAACATTTCTGACTTGATTATGGTGATGAAAATACTTCACCTCTCTTTGTCAGCAGTCATTTGGGAGATGGACTCTTATGTTTGAAGAGTGTTTTATTTTAGAGCATGGATAGCTATAACAGTTTGTATGCAGGCTCTGTCTTTGGCAGCTGTACATCAAAATTTTAATTGGGGCATCATAACCCTCCTGAGCTGGACATGCACTCATTAAATAAAGACTCTCTTAAATGTGTGCCAGAGACCTGTGCTGTGACTGCTGGACTGCTCAGGGAAACAAGGATAACCTTTCTGAAAGTCTGTTGCTCTATCTTTAGAATTGCTTGATGTCGTCTCTAGTCCATGCTGCAGGAGCTGGAGTGAGTGAGACTTGTGGATGTGGAATGGGTAGATAGAACTGCTGTGCCATTTTTTATTTTACTGTATTTAATTATTTAAATTCCTTGGTGAAGTAAGTCTGAAAGACCACAGGAGTAATTCTGTTACTTTGCTGACCTTCTGGTGTGTGTTCATTGTCCAAGAAAGGATGGTAAACCTAAGAATTTAATATTGAAGCTATGTTGTACATTACAAGAAACATGAAAATATATGCAGCATTTTTATGTTTAGTTTTTATGCCTGGTTTCAGTGGTTACAGAAAATCCTGTGTTTTAACTTTCTATTATATTTTTAAATTCATTAATGTGATTAGTTTTAATACTGCCAGAATTATTTCACTTTCAATAAAAACCATGGGAAATTCACTAAAGAGCTTTGTTTCTCATGTCATCAAAAATTATCCTACTCTAAAATTCTAAATTATACACCAGTAACAGCTGAAGAAAGAAGACTGAAATTGAGCAATTTTGCCTATGGCTTGTATTGCAGCTAAGTTTATGAGGAGTGTTATACCCAACGACTCTAATGGAAACCCCTCGCCAAAAACTTTATCACAGTGATAAGGATAAAAATTTTATGTTATTTCCTTCATTGAGCACCAGAAAATACATATTTGTAAATATCATCTGCTTAATCTGTATGCCATGCAGGTCTGTTCCAAAGTATATCACTGGATTTACCGAATGGGACTGCTACCAGTTTTTAAATTTATGCTTTACTGTTTTGAGAAACATGGCATCAAATAAACAGAAGGAACATAAGAAAACACAACCCTGACAACAAATAACTAGGAACTAGTCGAAGTGTATGGTTTTCAAGGTCTGTGACAGAATGTCTTTATATATAATAATTGTTGTTATGTAGTAGTGTAAGATTTATGATGTCCTTAACAATTCATGCCCTAAGAGTTTGTGGTTTATAAATTATGTGCCAGTGTGTCAAAGAATACCTGTTCTGCTTGGGATTCTGTTGTTTGGTTGAGGTGATTTTGTTTGGGTTTTTTTTTGGAGGGGGATTGTTTGTTTAGTTTGATTTTGTCATTTGGGTTTTTGTTGTTGTGTTAGGTTTCTTTACAATGTTGCCTTTTTTTTTTTGGAGCTATCGTAATGAACGTGAATGCAATACAGCATTATTAACTAAAAAGTCATTACTTGCAAATATTTATCTTGAAGTAGTATTTCAAACACTACAAATAATTTGTCTCAACACAGCTGGCGACTCTTGGCGGTTTTTTGATAGACACCTTTCCATGAGGGTGGGAGGGGGACCAGCTCTTTGTAACTCTGTTTGTCATATCTTGAATTTATTCCCCCCAATGCTCTTGAATCCTGACTGTGTTCCTCTCATGGATGTCCCTGCATAACGTATGGATTTTTATAGGCTTTTTTCTGAGAAGTGTTTTGAGGGTGTGTGTTCTCTTGACTCGTAAGTATTCCTTGAAGCTTTTGTTTTAGGGTTTAATATGGCTTAAATGGCAGCATTTTTAGTGAGTGCTGCAGAAATTGGGAGGTTTCTGCTGATGTCCTGACAGATGGCTTGACCTCTTGCCGCTTCCCGATGGACACTTGTCCACAGCCAGCCCCAGTGTCATCTTTTGAAAACGGGGATTATGAAGAAAGTGAAAATTCAGGTTTATGAATGTCTGTAGGAAAAGGGAAAGTCCCCAAAATAGATGTTCAGGATCCATCTGTAACTGGACTTCAGCAAAGCTGCCTTGGAGCACAGAGAGTCACCAATGTGCGTTTTTAAGTGTGTTCGCTTTCATCACCCACACAATTTATAAAGCACAAAGAGGCTTCTTTGAGGTCACAGGGAAAAACAACCTTTCCACAAATGCCTCCATGGTGGCAAGCCTGGCCTGGAATATCATCCTGGTCTGCCCTGAACCTGTCATTTCCCAGAGACCGTGAATTTGTCTGTGCAGAACAGAGATGTCACAGCTCCTGGTGACTGAGGGAGGTGTTGTGTCTGTGAGAAGGATGGGGCCCAAGCCCTGCATACCTTTAATCTTGTATCTTTTTCCTGTGAAGCCTCTGTAATTCATAACACAGTCACGTTATTCAGGAACGTTTCCTCAGACAGATTCTATCTCTGAGAGCTTAAGTCGAGGGATTTTCAAACAGTCACTTGATTTATGTATGTGAGCATGTAGCTCATAAGAGGAGTTTATTTTACAAGTTCTTTAGTACTGTGCACCAGAAAACCTCCAGTAATTCAAACTCACTTAATGTTCTATTTCTTCTGTTCTGAACCCTTCTGTCATGTATGAGTGTAGGTTGGTTTCTCGTCATTTTAGGAATTGGGTAAAATTACATGGTGAGGAAGGTGACTGATGCTTCCATTTTGATTTCATTCTGTGGTTCTGGTAGTTTATTGCAACTGTGCCAGAGACAGAATTTCAGTTCTCAATCCTGTCTTCAGCCCCATTTGCTATATATTTGTATGTTTGTTGCTGTTTGAACCATTTTTGTGTGAATAGATTTAAATTGGGCCTATGTGAAAACACAGGCCCTAAATCATTACTTTTTCATAGTTTGAAGACTTACCTTTATGAAAGTCAAATACCATCTGAATTTATTTTTTCAGTCCATCACTAATCCTTAGATGAGTGAAATACTGTGTTGTCCTTTTAAAACTGGGACTGACTGACTGACTGAGTGTTCAACCACAGTTGCTTTTTGAGGTTGTGATTCCTATTGAAATGGTCCTTTTAATGTCATCTTTAATTTAATCAGATAATGTCATCAAAATAACATTTACTCTATTACTGCAAATTCACTGCATTATTAGCCAGTGTAACTAGACAAAAAAAGATAGTATGAACCCCCATGGAAATCTATGCTTCCAGGAAAAACGGATACAGTTCATAGAAGCTCTATATTTAATTTGCAATTTCAAAGCACTCTCTATGGAAAGATTTTATGATTCTGAAATAATTTAAAAACACTTTTCAATAGAACCTGTAGCACCCCCCAATTTAGTCTGATTTTTCAAATTATCATTCCTTTGCACAGTTTTAAAGTAAGTTGAACAAGACATTCAACACAGTCACAGAAATATTCTTTTAAGTCTACCACCCTTTAAAAGAGAGGATCTTGGATGAATATTGGTATCCATGAATTGAAAGTCAATTGACTTTCCTTTCTACAACAGTTGCATTAAGATTTGGTGTCATTTTATTTTTCATTTTAGAATCGTATACAAAACTTGATGGGTTGTAGCATGTTTAAGGTTTAGACAAATTTGAGAGTCCCTTTCTGTGACCTCTGCTGACAGCCTGAATTTTCAGCATTGCCAGCATTCTCTCTTCTAGATCATTCTCATCAAAATCCTAGGACTTCTTTTCCCTGTTTAAAATAATATGAATTATTCTTTGTAAAATATTCCATTACTGATGCAGAAATGTTTTGTACAGTGTGCTTTCTGTCATTCCTGACCAGAAATAATCTCTGATACTCAAAGAATTCCTGAAATGAGATGCAACTCTGCTGAATTTACTGGTAATTAGCAAAACTGAGGAATGCAGAAGGGAACAGCGAGCAGGAGTAATCACTGTTGCTTAGGAAGCAAGGGAAAATTGTTTTGCATTTAGTAGGAACAAACTTTTTAAAAGTACATATTCAGTTGGTGATGTTGAAAAGGCACCTTCAAGTTATTGCATGTTTATGCAACGTGTCTGTTTAGTTTGCACCAGAATAGTATTAGAAATGTAAAACTGCAACAAAAAACAAANCTAAGCAATAGGACAGAAATCTATGATGGGGTCTTAGTAGATTTCTGTCCTATTGCTTAGTGTTTGATAGGTTTAAGAAAGTACCTGAGTGTTTGACGTTATGTTAGAACTTCACAAGATTTATGAGTATTTCTCCTCTATTTCTTGTGTTTCTATTTGTTGCCATAAATTAGGAGACTTTGTCTTCTTAATTCAAGGTTTCTTCTCATCCTTTGAAATAATGAATCCTGATAATAAACCTGCCGTCTTTTATTACCTACAACCCCTTGGTGAGGAATTCGATGTCCCAGGGATTTCTCCAGGGTTGTGGTGATCCACAGTGTCACCTCTTGATGGCTCTGCTGATGCTTTTAAAATTTTCATCATAAGCTGAGAGGAAGTGTGGATTTAGATTTGGATTTTCGTGGCCCTGCAAAAATAAGACTTTTAGGAAGAGTTTCTGTAGTGACAATAACCTTACTCCCAGTCATGCAGATGAAGGCATTGTCAGCTCCAGGGTTCAATAGCCTCAGCTTCCACCTTTGAACACGCAGAGAAGGATTCTGTAAAAGTCACCACTGAAAACACAATAAAACATTTCTCACTTGAAAAACCAACACTTGGAATTACACCAGAAAACAAATTAGCAAAGTCTCTGAGGTCCAGCTACTCAGATGTGCTGTATCAGAAATGCCACTTAGCAGTAACACAACTGACATTTCCATGTGGTTTCTTAAGATAACTTGATGTAAAGCGTGTTGTGGCAGCAACCCATTATAGAGGTGAGCAATCATCCTCTTAAAGCGAGGAAAAAAAACCTAAAAACCTTATTTTTCACCAAAAAACCCCTCTTGCAGTTAACATGTTAAGGCTGAGCATAAAAATTCTGTCATCTAGAATTGTTCAGTGAGAACAGCAGCACATAGGCTCTACCCCATTGCTCCTCTAGTATCTTCCCAGCTGGAATTTTCTTATGCCATCGAGTTGGTTCTCTTCACTTTTAGAGTTATACACAAATATGAGGGTATAAAAAAGGGAGCAAATTCCCCTGCTCAGAAAGGAAAGTCACCTGACCATCTATTAAGTGCTGTCACCTCTGATGTCAAGTAGGAGGGGCTTTCCTGCCAAAAGAAACTGAAGATCATCTGTATATGTAGAATGAGATGAACCTGATCACAACAGCAAGCTGGTATAAAATTTATGTTGTACATCCAGGAGAAGAGTAAATGTCTGAGGTTTGGTGGCCAGTATCAGTTACGGATTCCTCATCATTGCAAAACTTATTTTTCCCTGATGATGTTCAAATCAATGTCAGTTTAGTTAATTCTCTGTACCCGATGACATTCTAGTACAGTAAAAGTAAGAAACCCCACAACATATAATCTGCACATTACATTTTTACCGAGTATCTGCCTTAAATGTGCTTATGAATTTATGAAACAGAAAAACTCTTATTGTGCCTTGGTAAAATTTACTTTCTAAAGTTGGTGGTTCAGATTAGCACACGAGTAACTGGCATGCAAATATTCCCCTGGCATGTAACTATTCCATTCTCTCTTCTCCTGTCTCTTTTTTTTTTTTTTTTTTTTTTTTTTTTTTTTTTTTTTTTTTTTTTTTTTTTTTTTTTTTTTTTTTTTTTTTTTTTTTTTTTTTTTTTTTTTTTTTTTTTTTTTTTTAATATTCTATTGCTGTAAAGAGTGAAAATTGTATTTCTTGATTCCTCTGCGTGGTGGTAAACTTCACCCTTTTACACTTGCGTTATTAAACCAGAAAATCACATAAATTCAAAATTAACCTAAATATCATCCCATTAGCATCACACAGTCAGTTGGACAAGTCATGCACCTCAGTTTGGGCAGATAGCTGGTGAGTTTGTGGATTTTTGGGTTTATGTACTGAATATTCTTTGGGTGTCCTCTTATACATTGTATCCTGGTGCTTATACAGTTTCTCACAATCTTATTGATTGATTCCTTTATTATCTTGTGGGTGAAAAGTAGTGGTTTTGCTCATGGCATTTGCCAGAAAAATATGGTTTGTTTTAGGTGTCTTTTTAGGAAAAGTTGATCTACTTTCCTCCATCTTTGCAGCAAATAAATGCCAGGGAGTAGAAGCATAATATTTCTTTGTTACATCTGCAGAGTCTAAATAGGAGAAAAAATATACTGTATACTTAGTATTTGGGTGTTTCATCAAGTACAAGTATGCTTTTCTGGCATATTTAATAACTTAAAATTATATGATACACTGTAATGAAACCCATATGGCATAATGTCTGAAACCTGTCACATAACTCACTTCATCTTTTCAGCTCTAATGTTTTAGCTTATCAGAATGGAAATGGTGTTCCCCCATTTCCTGGTAGTTGAGAATAAGCAGCATTTGCCTATTGCTGTATTAGTACAAATATACCAGAAATTTTTGGAAGCAGCTGGTGCAAAGGAAAAAAATTATCCCTGAGTGTGCAGAGAGGATCCAAGCCATTTTACTGTCCTTGCTTGGGTAAAGAGAAGTCGCTTCTTTATTTAACTATTATTTCTCTTTTTCCAAATAAATATGAGCTGCTTCTAAATAGGATGATGATAGCAGGTGGTCTCTCAAGCAGAAATTATTTTCAAGCTGACAAGTATACTGAGCACAGTATAACTACATGTATTTCAGGAAAACATCATGCACGTCTGTTTAAGGATTCATTAACATGGTATAGATTAAACCCATTGAAGATGGCACAGATTGTTTCATTTTATTACATTCAATTGGATTGGATGTGTGCCATTTGCAAAGAGCAATATTACCACAAAAAAAAGAAGTCTGGCACGTTTGTCACATAATATTCCCCTATTGAGAATGAACTGTTTCCGAACATCAAAAGGTAAAAATCTGGTTTCCCCTCACCCTCTGCCGTATTAACTGCGAGAAAATATGACTGCCTGTCTTGTTATGAAGTATTTGAGCAGCACATTTTCTGTGCCCCAAGTCGCCTCGTTTAGTCTAATGGGGAGACCTTTGCATTCTTCATGATGCCGGGATTTCAAGTTCATCAACCTGCTGACACGCTGCTTCTCCCAGACCTCAAAGCTCGTCCAACTTGTGCTGTCACACTCGGACATCTCAGTCCCCCAGAGCCCTCCCTGGGATCAGGGATCGGACGTGGGAGGAGAGGGGTGGCCACGTCCCCCGGAAAGGGGAGCCCTGGGTGAGCCACAAAGGCAGCCCCCTCTCCCAGATGAAGGGAAACAGCTGCTGGTAAAGAGAGGATGGTCAGACAAAGAGCGAGATTTAAATTCATATAATGTTGCTGTTTATAACACGAATACTTTTGGACATCTGTTTAAAGTCTAGTGTTCTAAATGAGTGGGAGCCTTCCCAAGGCAGGGCTTATGAAGCTTTATCTGTTACACGAGGACTGTGGGTTGTAGAGATATGTCTTAATCAGCTCTCGCTTGTGTCTTTTAATATTGAAGTCGTAGCAAAACTCAAAAAAAATACCTACATGGGAAACGATGCCATAGCCAATGAAAAAATAGATGGATTAAAGAAGTGTGTGTACATACTCTAAATATACATGTTATAAATACTCCTTTTCATTCCATACCCTTAAAAAGTCCTTGTAGTGTGTGCATGTGTGTGGAGGAACAGAACAAAAGCAAATTTGCTGTCATTGGCTTGTATCTAAACCATCTATTTTAAATTAAATGGTAACAGAGTTGCAGCATAACCCACGTTGTATTTTCTACTTCTTGTGGAGGATCCATTTTAAATGTAGTTTTTATACCACTGCTTTCGGATTAATCTATGTTATTTTTCAGGAGCTCAGCTTCACCCATATTTATACTTATTATTGTTGTTGTTGTTGTGCTAGTTTATTTCACTTTGTGGTTGGGGGGGATTTAATTTTAATAAACAGGAAATTTAGAACAGGACCATTTATGAAATCTGTTCTGTGAACTTAGGTCTAGCAGTCAGGATGGAGTGGCTTTTGTTTTTGTTATCAGTCAAGGTTACGTATTCTGTAACTAAATAATTGACAAAAGACTGTAGTCAGGGTGTGAAACATTTGATTCATACTGTACCTCCAGTGGGATGCAATGAAGAGTTAATTTATTTTATTTTACTTTTTTTTTTTATTTTTTTGTTGGTGCAGTTGGGACTCAGCTGTTGTTTCCCCTGGGATTAAACAGCTGTCAGCATTGTTAATGACATCAAATTCATGCATTAAAATTCTCTCATTCCTCTCCGTATAAAATGTGGATGTGGAAAGCACTGCCATATCCCCCTTTGTGAAGGAATGAAAATCCAAGGAAAGATAACAGCACTTATTACAAAACCACAGACCGGAGCTTCTGTTGATGGAATCTCGTAATGAGTAATTAAGCTACTTTGCAGAAGTCAGCGCTGTCACGTTTGCAATTGGGTATTTCCATTCCCCTGTGGATACAGCTGGGAAAAGACTACTAAGGTGATAAAAGAAGAAAAATAGAATTGTTCTAGAAATATCATCTTCATGAAGCTGGAGGTTTCAATGCAAAGTGGCTATGAAAAATTAGCCTACAGAAATAACCTGTCTGCTGTAAAAGACACTCCTTTAAAAATTCATAACTTATATCATCTGATAAACAAAAAACAATGAGGTTTTATTATCCTACTGTCTCACAAGGGTATGACAATGGCAGGTTTATTTCTGGGATGAGGTGGTGGCTTTTCTTTTTTTTTTCCCCCTGAGCCTTTTGCTCTGTACATGAAAGTTTTCAACTCTGAGTGTTCAGTTCTGAAAACATGTTATGGGAAGAATGTGGCCTTTGAGGGGAAATTATTTTTCCAGGGGAGAAAAGGATTGATAGAGATTTTTTTTTTTCTTTTGCTGTAAAGTTCAAAACATTACTCATGCTTTTAAACTGATATATAATTCTTATGCCCCTAAGAACTCCAATTATTAAAAATAGTCCTGAATTTTCACTAGTTTGAATGTCCCTAATTTCTTTTTAGTTCTTTTCTGTTTTTTTATGGTTTGTTAAGCAATTAATTTACTCTTAACTTTCTTCTTTCAAGTGGCTTTGTTTTTTCAGAGGCAAAAAAAAAAAAATTAAGCAGAAAGCATAGTTCTCTGAATGTCTTTATCCTGTTTCCAAGAAGTTGCTTTTGTGCAGAAGTACCCTAGATTTTTTTAATCTCCCCATATGTCAGTTGTTACAGTGAAACCAAATTAAATTAAGCCCAATGAAGAAACCAGCCTGTTAACAAAAGGAATTGATAAAGTAGTCATCCATTGAATTTGGTCAAATATATTGAAATACATAGGAATAAAACAGTTAATTGATTAACCAACTTCCAGATCAGGTGGTGAATTATGGCTATCTGATGAATCAAATAATTATAAGCATTAAGTGACTAATAGCTGGAATCTCTAAAACTAGCTATACCTTCTTAAAAACTAGTTCAGTGAAAAGCTGACTTTATTTTTTCAAGGCCATGCATTTGGAAAAAACTCCAGTTTGTTACAAGAGCCGTGGATGGAGATGAAAGCACAATTTATTTTGTTTTGTTGAAACATTAACAATGTAATAAGCACCCCACTGCATTAAATAATACACATGAATGTGGTTAATATTGTACAAGTGGTTTGTTTAACGCCCTAGTTTTCAGTGAGATCCCTACACGAGTCCCAAATTCAGTCAAGTGTTACACTGGTGGTGTCAAGTGTCTTTTTGTAGTTAATTTAATCATGGTTGGCCCAGAAATGGACCTGTGAAGCTCTGTAGTGGTAATTTATATGTCCTTCTTCATCATTACTGAAAATGTGCCCTTCTGGAACTAATGCTCCCTAGTTTTATCGTCAATGTGTAGTAATAACTTGTGAAAATATTTTTTTTCCATTAGCTTGGAAAAAAGAGAAAAAGAAGACATAAATTGGAAAAATATTCCTGTGTTTATGTGAACTGTAAGCAGGCCCTGCAGGTTCTGAAGCGTGTTGTGTTCCAGGAGGTGAAGGTGTGAAGGGCACTTAGTCCTTTGGATAATTATCTTGGGAAAGGAAGGGCTTGAAGGTGCACACTGGGAATGGTGTCAGGAAGAAGTGCTTTAATTCTGGGAATATATAGGTGATCCTTCCCTGTAGTCAGGGTGCTGTCCCCCGAGATGTGTCACAGTGCCATCTTTTTAAAACCCTGGATGAAGGTGATGGGGTACGGTAGGAAGATTTCACAATAACATCTACAACCAAGAAACCATAAGGGATTGTAACCCAGGGGGTGAAGAAGAGGTTATGAGCGTTCCTCTTCCCCAGTACAGTTGAAGGTGTTCTCTGACCGTGTTTTAGTACCTTTAAAAACTGCCAGTTGTAAAAAGTATTGTCAACACAGTGAGGGTGCCATCCTGATCCAAGCAACTGGGGGGGGAGGAAGCTGCTTGTGGATGTTGTGGTGCAAATGTGCTGGACAGTGCTAATAAGGATGCTGATGGTCTTTATCTCCCCCTGCAATTAAAATTTTTCACAAGCTGGTGGCCCTCCTTGAGTAGCACAAGTGCTGAAACCTCCTCGTCAAGATGATTTTGAGCCATGATTTGGAAAAGACCAAAAATCTCTGGAAATTATTCAATTTCTTTATAGTCTTGCGGGGAGGGAGAGAAGAAAGCCAAATATGTCTTGATTGCCTAAACTGGTGAAATTCGTGTCAAACTTGAGGAAATTCTGAGTAGATTTTTTTTTTGGCAGTAGAAAGACCTAGAACCCATTCTGCTCTGTAGACAAGTAAAACACAAGTTTTATCCATAGTCTCTGTGACATATATGTGATGACACAGTCTCAGCCTTTTTGAAGTTGTTGACTTGAAGCCAAAGAGGTGCAAAATGAATAATTTGGGGTTGTATGCCACGTCAGATATAGGGAAATGACTTCCAAATGCTTTCACATCCAGCCACCAAGCCCACAGGAAAAAGTCTCTAACAATCACACTTTATCAGACACATCCTATTAATTAGAGGAATAAGTCTAGGTAGAAAATATTCACAAATAGTTGAATAACTGTCAATTTTTTTTTTTTTCCCTCCTACTTAGCAGGAACCTACGCCTGGGAGTGTGCCCAATTTGAGTGTGTGTCTCTCTTCTTGGTGGATAATATAGCAGTTGCAAATCTTTCATTATCTCAAAGACCTGTATTGCTCTGAAAGATGTATATTTAAAAAGATGCTGGCAGTAACTGCCGCTGACAACCAGCCCTGTTTGAAATAGACTCCCTCCGTGGCACTGTGTAGGAAAGGCTCCGCACATTGATCTATGGATTTTTCATTTGCTTTCAAATAGTCCCTACTTGCGTGTCTGCAAAGAGTGAATAAGCAAAGTTTGAATCAGTTTGACTTTGGAAGCACGGTTCTGAGCAATTACCTGGGGAAAAATACACCTCCTTTTGACTAAATAGATCTGTCAGGAGGAGCCCGAGTACAGCAAGCGGCTCCTGGAATACATGTGTGCGCTGGTAAACCGGACCCAGCCAATTAAACATCAAAATGTTGGCTGCATTCAGTTCACAGGAAGACTTATGTAAGTTCATTTTCATAGCGCGCGCGCGCGTGTGTGTGTCTTTAGACTTTAACTGACAGATTCCCACAGTGAATAGACTGGGGAGTTATCAATTATATGGTTAGCTGTGCGCTGCCATTGTATGCTCCGTGGCTTTCTGACAGAAGCAGGCAGGAAGCGAGGGAAGCGGAATAATTCTGGTTCAGCAAGGCTGTTAATATTTCAGTCTGGGAACCTCAAATCGTTGTGAAAAGATGGAGAAAATGGTCGTTTTAAGCCTGACCTGCTGCAGTGCCTTCTGCTAAGAGCATTTGAAACGCTGATGACTGTTTCACCCCAAAGTGGGAACCACAGTGTACCAAGATGGGGCATTTGGGGCGTTCGGTAATTTGTAGCCTGATATTAATTTGACTCGTTCACCTCTAAGGGCACTCAATAACTTTTATCTAATTATCTCAATGTATTTTGCAGAGCAGTCAGTAGTATACACAAATCCATTTTAGATTTTTTAGAAAGTAGCTGCTGCATCCATTTTTTAAATCATGTGCATGCTCCAAGCGTAGCTTTGAGTTGTTATGGGTGAGTCTGAATGACTTTTATTACTCCTGTTTTCCATCCTCGTGGATGTCTATTTGGCAGGACATTTATGTTCATTAAATGTTTGCAATTTCCACAGCAGCATGTCATGTACTGCTGCTGCCTGGCCATCACCGATGTGTTACTTTGCTCCTGACAAGGAACCCACGCCTAGTCTTGTCAGGGTGGCCATCAAAGCCATTACACTTGTTAAGCAAACTAGGCAAGAACCCAAAGCACCAATTTCTGATGGATGGTCCCTGTATCTGTCACATAATCTTTCCTCTCACTGTGGGCAACTCTTAGAATTCAAGGAAGATAAGTAAATCAGCCAAGTATAAGCAGACTGCAGCTACTCAGAAGTGTAATGCAAAGGTTTGGGGTGTGATGTCCAAGGATCCCCTTTGCACAGTACCCTGTCTTCACTCAGATCCCTCTGAAATGCTTTCAGACCCCCTGTTGTTACGCATTGCAATTTGATTTTCTCGATGGACTTGTGGGTGTACGTGCATGGATTCATTTCAATTCTCAGCTTAATTTTTTCAATAGTTTTTTTGCTATGTGTTAATTTTTTTTTTTTTTGCTTTTTTTTTGCTTTTTTTTGTTTTTAGCTGAAAGTGAAATCAGCCTACCTATCAAGTTGCTTGAGCAAAAAATAGTATAGGTTAAGCAAGTTCCAAGATTTCCAGGATTTCTGCTGTGCTTGTCTTCTCGAGCACTGTATGCCAGTATGTATACCAGGCAATGAAGAGACTGCACCTTCAAACTTCTAAAACACAGCTGTGCCATTGAGTAGCCATATTCTTAGTACTGTAACAGGCAGCTATTTGTATTAAATATGAAATCAGTACTTTCATCTGTAACCAGGTATCAGTCTCCTATAACAGAAGGACTCCCCTGTCTGAAGGGCTTAAGTCAGCCACTAACATTTAGATCCTGGCTGAGTTTATAAAGCCCAAGGTTCCTGAACTGAAAACCTGCGATTACTCTGAAGATCTGCTCTCATGTTGATGTTCTCCACTGGGATGTAAGGCTCCTGGGAACCTTGTAGAATTTTTGGCCATTAGACTTAAAGCTAATCAAGACTTGTCCCTAACTTCACATGGATCTGAACACTGGTTCCTCTACCAGCATTCTTCCTTTTTACTGAGTTTATTTTACAACATCTCTTTGTAATGTTGCACATGCTGTCAGAATGAGTCTGACTTGTGCATAATGCCAAAAGGACCACATAAAAGCAGTGTAAGAAAAAAATCACATAAGCGAGGAGGAGAACATCTAAAGGCAGGTCTTAATGTACAGAAATCTAATTATTGGTATCTAATGATTCGGCTCCACCAGCACATTGGAGGTGAACCAGCAAAAGTGCAGTTGTCAAGGTTTAGGTGGCAGATCTGTGCTTTTAGTGCTCTTATTCCAAGGTGCTCTTCTCTGTCAATTATATATTTAGATTATGTTTTTCTGGTGCTTTAAAAAGTATTATTAGATATTTGGCTGCTTGCCTTTTCTGGAATTTTTAGTTGGTCCTCCCACCTCACTGCTGATAAATGTGGCAGAAGGACACGGTCTATTGATAGAAAAGGGAAAACAAGGTGGAAGAAGCTCAGGTTGCAGGATGGCCCAAGAAACATGACTTTGTTTGCTCCCATTTTAGGAAAATAATGCTTGGCATCATCATTACAGAGGCTGGAGTATTAATGACTCTCTTGTGTATCTGAGATTAAAGATTTGCCCATGTTTTTAGTCCTCTACATCACACTCACATTATGTCACAGCGTTTAGGATTCCCTACTCTTTGGGGGAATCTCAAGACTTCTGTAACCTCTACAACTCACAGCTGATAGCAAGAGCAGAGGGGGAAATAATTCTTTGGCTTCATAGCCCTCCATCTGGAGACCCACAAATAGGCTGGACTCACCACAGCAACTCACATCCTTTCACTTTTAGTTCATGGTAGGCCTTTTCCTCTTATTAAGAGACACATCTCCCCAGAGTCACCCAATGAGGGGTTCCCTCACCACCCATTTGCTCAGGATTTTTTTCTCTCACTCACCCCACCCGCCCCCTTCCTAATTTTTTAATAAAAATGCACATTTCCCCCTCTTTTGGGGCAGCAATGCAACTCTTGTGGGAGAGCGACACGTGCTCAAATGGCACGTTTTCCAGGCGTTACATTTGATAATTTCCCCGAGATACCGGAGTTCCCTCCCAGCAACGAGTTAACGCGACAAAGGAAAATGGGTTTGTTTGCGGCAAGCGGAGGATAACGGCGCCCAAACTTTACTATTGGTGGCGGCGGAGGGGGCGAAAAGGGAGGTGCGGAAAATTGCTTTTTATAATTAAAAAGGGAATCTCAGATGTTTTATATCTTGAATATTTACAATAAAACCTTCAAGTGCTTGTCAAGAGGGTAATGTGTCATTAGCAGGAGCCTTTGCCTCTCTTCTCCTCTCGGACATGACAGTGCAGCAGGATAAGAGAAGAGTAATTATAGTTCAGCAGGGCTGCCAGGTGTGATAAATGGGTAATCAGCACACAGGAGCCCCGGTCCTCAAAGGAGGACTATTACAGTGTTATCAGCTGCAGGCCCGCGTGTGCGGCAGCATCGCGCCGAGACCGACACGGGGCCCTGGGCTGCTCAATGCGGCTCCCGCCTGCCAACCCCGCGCCGGCTCCCGGCCCGTCAGCACTCCTTTGTGCGGCTGCCACCAGCACAGTGGAGCTGCCGGGGAGGAAAGGAATAAAAGGGAGCAGCAGTGCTTGCTCCTCTCGCCTTTGCTTTTTTTTTTTTTTTTTTCCTTGCTAATATTTACATAAAGCGTTGCCCTGCTCTCCAGGTGAGCAGGTGCCTCTGTGGCTTTCCGTGACAAGGTGATGCGGAAAGCCAGGCTCCCTGTCCGGGCTGTTTTATCCCCCTTCCCGCGGCTTTGACCTCTGTGTGTTTGCTCCTGCTGCTGCCCCTTTGGGTTTAGCTCAGCCGCGCTGGGGCAGAGCGTTCTCTCGCAAACAAACTTGAAGATAATCAGCTTCCCGGTGATCCCAAAGTCTCCTTAATGTTGGATCACACGTGCTGAACTGCAGCTCTGACTGCGTCCTCCCCATGCTGCTGCTCGGTGTGTGCTGGTGATGAGATTTATCTGTTTGTTATTGCTGGGAACGGTCGCGTATCAGAACTGAGCAAACCGTTTGATTAAAATTAATCAAAACCCAATTCAACCAATCAGTGCAACATTGATCCTCTACTTATTTATTTCCTTTCAAGTTCGGTGCTGCCAATGGCAGCACCAGCAATGGGAATATTTAAAATAATTCTTGAAAACAATTCTTGTGAAAAAGAGAAGGTGCTCTGCCTATAATAAATTGTTATTAAGGGAAAGGACATAATGTGCCTTGGAAAAACTGGAGGGCCAACACTTCTGATGCAAGGTTATTTTTACAATACTTGCATTTTTATCGGTTGATGTATTTTAACTGGAGCCCTGACAATAGTCACAAAAAATTATTACTCTGGCATGGAGCTACTTATCTGACAAATGCAATGCGAGTGGTCTTGTTCTTATCAATGAGATCAGATTTCAAAAAAAAAAAAAAAATGAGCACGAGGAATGAGGCGTTGCTTTGTGAACAGATAACCTTGCAGGCAAACTCGCAAACCTGAATAAAAGGATGTCTCTATGAAATAATCTGTGCATAAGTGCAGTCAGGTCAGACCGTAATAGACAGCGAGGGGGGTGGAATCAAAAGGGGGAAAAACTCATTTCATCACAGTTAATGGCAAGGAAAAGAAGGCAAGGAAGGACTTTCTTTGGAGCGGAGCTGTTGCGACAAAGACCAGGGCTTCAGCGTGTCATGCACCATTTGCTGTTGCACTAGCGCTCTTTTCAAGAGCTGTGAAGCCATTATTGTAATGTGAAAAAAAAGTAGAAAGAAATACTCCCTCCTGGTCACTGGAAGGGCAAATGAGGTGCAGGCTTTTTTTTTTTTTTTTTTTTTTTTTTTTTTTTTTTTTTTTTTTTTTTTTTTTTTTTTTTTTTTTTTTTTGGCTCTCCTCTTGTGTTTTGTTGTTTTGTTGTTTTTTTTTTTTTTTTCCCCCTACGCTATTTGTGCAGGGAGGTTTCTAGATTCCCCCTGGTAAAGCTCCACTGGGATGCAGGAAAGATCACAGTGCCCTTATAAACAACAGTTCTTGGCACTGTTTACCTTCTTTTGTGACTTTGTTGCCTGTGAAGGAGGATAGGAGTATCAGAGGTCCAACTGCAATGAACATTTTCCCCGCTTTTGTCTTTGGAGAAGCAGAACCTTTAGAATATTCTCTAGTTGTAGTTTTACAGCGCATTTCTGTGGTTTGGGTTTTAAATTAGAAAGAAAAAAAAAATCTCAGTACATTCCTGTATGGTAAAGTTATCTAGTGGTGATAATAAATCCAATAGTCGGTGGATTTTGTGTGTTTTATTAAAAAGAGAAGAGAAAGAATCCTTTGTTCATTGGCATAATGCAATCCTGTCTCTGAACAGTTCTAATTTGCAAACCAAGTACTTTGTAAATTGTGGAAACCTGGTTATAACTTGAAGGCTGAATAAAATGGGTCATCTTATAACTGAAAGATAAATATAGATGTAAAATAGTGCCACAAATGTCTTTTAAGCAAGAAAAATAAATAAATAATAGGTTTCAGAGCTGGCTTGTTCTTGTATAGTTTATGGTTAAAGCAAGATTACACATACAGCCCTGCAGCCGATTCCCAGGACTGCTAAAGTGTGAAGAACAGGAGTGACATTCTAGTCTTCAATAAATCACTATAAAAATGTTTATGAACCCTGCAATTTACTGTCTTTTAAATGCAAATTGAAAGGGGCATTGTCACAAGTGTAAAGGAGACCTGCAGTGGCCTAAAGGAATTATAAAATGTTGCAAAAGGCTTCTGAAATTGTGTGATCTTAAATGGTTCTATTTTAAAAAATGATTTCCCATTTATACTTCTGTGACAGCTTTGTTAATTTATTAAAGAGATCTCTGTGAATTGCAGGGAGGTGTTTATGAGCACTACGCCTCACACAAGCTATTCACAGAGGCTTGCAGGGAGCTGCAATTTAATTTGGCAGGCTCTGGAGGGAAGTTTGCTCTTCACCTGCAGCTAATATGGAAGGCCATGTGGGTTCAAAAATGTGGGGAGCAGTGGTCTTGTCTGACAAAATATTGGTAAAGTAGCAAAGACGTCTTCCATCTTCCCAGCTCTTCCGTGCAGTGAAAATTCCTGTGAAATTCCTAAAGAGCACAAACGTACTGGATGACCAGCTCGACATCACTCAGTCCACCATGCATGAAGTCATGGCAAGGCAGGCACTTGGGGATATGGTTTGGTGGTGAACATGGTGGTGGTGCTGCTGAGTTGATGGTTGGGCTTGATGGTCTTAATAGGTTTCTTTTGAGGGTGGATTTGGCTTTTTTTTTTTTTTTTTCCTAAAAGCCATGATTTCTGCATTTGGTCAATGTCTTTGCTATGAAATTTGATGTTTTTTAAAATAAAGTTTTCAATGAGACAGCGTGGGATATGAATGTGTACAGTTGGAACACTGTAATTGCTTGCATAGCTTAGAATCCTCCACAGGATACTTCATCACCTCTGTTTAATTTAACGACATAAATAACCACAATGGACTCACCATATTCATGCTGTGTGTGAGGGGCAATGTAAGTGTATCTGGCAGCAGATGCTGCTGCTTCTCCTAGTTTTCAAATCTTTGTATTCCTTAAGAAAAAAAGGCGTGGGTATTTGATTTCTGGCAACTCTTAATTTAAATATTCTGCTTTGGTACTGGCTGATTATTTAGCTGTCAGAAATGGTTGGAGAATGGGCTGTCAGGATCCAAAGTCTGTAGAACATCTGCTTGTCTGGCCTGGGCAGCTTCTCAGTATACACATGGTGGAGGATCTTTGGAGCCAAAACTACGAAAATAAATTAATTTTGAGGGTGTGGGTATTTGCATGACTCTTCCCATGGAAAATGATATTGCTTGGCTCTGTCACGCTGCAGACTTTCTAACCCCTAAATAGGAGCAGTCATAGTTTACAACTCAATAGCACCCTGAATGTCTTGCTGTTCATTTTCATAGAATCGTAGAATCAGATGGGTTGGAAAGGACCTTATGGCTTGCAAGACTAGTTCCTAGCTGAGCACTGGCAATGAGCAAGGAGAGTTAACAATTCTCATGCCCAAAACCAAACAGAAGGAAGATTCAGAGCACAGGCTGTCCTGTTTCCTCTCATTTTCCCCCTAAGATGAGCAAAGGTTGCTAAAACAATGCTGATAATGAGGTTTGACCCTCTCATTACCCTCAACCTCTGCCTACAAACCATCTGCACTGAAAATCCCTGAACTCCACCCAAGGGGTTTGAACTTGGAAATTGTTAACCTTCCAAATATGATGTAGTTTCTGGCATTATTTGCTTCCTAGCCTTTATAATTTTCTGATCTTTTAATGTACAACGGCACTTGGTCTCAAACACAACAATCTGCCAGCACCAAGCCATCATCCCTTCCTCCTGGATTCCTATTTCCCCTTCCTTCACTGGCTGCCCAGGGGTAGAAGAAGGCAGTGCCCAGTGCATTTATGGATGGTGTTTGCTTTGCTAATATCAAGCACTACATAAGTGACACCTGGGCTGTGAGTGGATTTGTGAGAGCTGGGAGCAGCCAGGGATTTAGGGACAGACTGTCCTAACATCTCTGTCAGTATATGCTTGGATGGAATGATCCTAAGCACAGTCCTCAAAAAAAGCTGTTTCAGAAGTATAGTCCCTGTTCTGGCATTCTTACCAGGATAACATATTTGCTTTGTTAATTTACTCCAAGTCTTTGGGACCGTGCATTCAAAAATCTGAGCAAAATGGCCTTTGCCTTTGAAGGTGCTCAAGCTCATTTCTGCAGGTGTAGGTTGAAAACATGCTTCTATTTGCTGTCTGTGGATGTGTGTGAGTTCCTGGCATCTGTCATCAGTATAGGGATTTGCCCCTCTGTCCTTGGGCAGGATTTTCCCTTCTGCTATAAATTTGCAGAGTACTGTGTATCATTTCCCTCCTGGCTGCCACCCTGTGCCTCATAAGTGATTGTACTCCAGTGGGGAAGTGATTTGTATGTATATTTTTATAAAACACTTTGGGGATCCTTGGGGAAGAAAGTTGTTATATAAATGTATTTCCCAGGGGAAAGTAGTGGAAATCTCATTACTTGGAACATACAGCGTATTTAAAAGTAGGTTTGACAAAACACTAGAAAATAAAGGAAACAATCCTGAACTGGCACTGAGATGGTCTAAATGATCTAGCAGATATTTTCCATCTCTGAAGTTTGTCTCATGATTTTATTTAGTGCACTGGAAAAAGGGCATGAGGAATGCTAAAGCCAGGCACATATAAAATATCCTTCAGGAACACTGTGGCTTATTTTAATATAACCTTTAGCAAAATACTGTGGTTTGCTTACTTGCTGATTTATTTTAGGTCGTTCAAAATATTTCTATTAGTGATCTCTTTGAAATACTTTAGGTGGTGCAATGGATTTGTAGCAAAACACAGCATGTAACTTGAGTGTACTCTCTGAAGCCAGGTATTTGGTGCCAAGCAAAATTTGTACGTGTAGCTTCTGTTTTAAGCAATTATATGGTGTGTAATACACAGTAGAGAAATTAAGGGGAAGTACATTTTGCCCTATGGGATTACTGTAGCTGTTGGATTTATTTTAAACAAGTTTTGCCCCTCACACAGTAAGGTTCCTGTAATAAATCACTTATGTAATCATCTACAGTGTATTAGCAAAAATTAAAAAGGAAAAAAAAAAAGAAAAAAGGAAAAGAAAGGAAATGTCACCTGGAAACAAATGGTAAAGCAAAGGTGTGCTATAGCAAGAAAGCATACTTACCTGCTTGGAGGGAGGTGGTTAAAGAGTAGCTGAGGAGCTGTAACAAATAGAGGCTGTTCTGTAGCTGGACGCAGCATAATGACTTCACTGCAGTAAACTGCTTATGTAATAAACTGCATGGGTGTCACTGGAGAGTAACCAAAACCATCCATCTGAACTGCTTCCCAGCTCACTTAAATTAATAGTGATCTTCTCTCTGAAGGGAAAAATTGAAAAAATACATCAAGAAAACCCATGCAGAGATGTTATGAAATAAAACTAGTGCGGTCATTAAAGGTAAGCCATTCTTGAGCATGGAGAAAGGATCGAGTTCTGATGCTTCAGCCTTCAGAAGTTGGTTATCAGTCTTCAGCCAAATTATTCTAGCTTCTATTTACTAGTGAAATAAGAAGTGTAGAGTGAGTAAGAGTCTTTCCTAATTGACATATAAATTGGCCAAATGGTTTTCAAGACCATTTATTTTTAAGAAGTCCTGTTTTGACTGCCATAGCTAAGATATAGTTTTGTATTCATTTATAAGATATAGTAAAGTGACAGCTACAACCAATCTAGCTGCATCACTGTGCAATGTGTCAGCTCCTTTCAACAGACCTGATTTCCAGAATAACCTTTTCCCCCAGACATTTGTTTTCCTTTGATGCCAGTGATAAGACCCAAAGGGATTTCGTTCAGAGTGCTTGTGAATTCCAGCTTTGGGAAGCCATAAAAAAAAAAGGGAGAAAGAGTGGGAAATCTCAAAACCAAATAAACTGAAATGCAAATTACAGTTTGTCATTTGCAACTCTTTTTAAGAACTGGTTGCAAATTTTGAAAGAGGAATTAAACAGATAGGCAAACATGGTAATTTTCAGTACTGCCTTTTTTTCATCAAGTATTTTGTTACTTGTTCATGAATGTCCAGTCTTTCCACTCTGTATCATCTAGTTTCTGTTCATACCTAGCATGCAGAGGAATAATTTACCACTGAACCTCTTGCAGGGTATCAGCCTTGCTTACAGATAGGTTATTCCTTGTTCCCTTACTCTGTGTGGCCATTTATTTATCATGTGATATTTAAAAAGTTTCTTAACCTCCTCTTTTTCCCTTATTTCCCCACTTAAAAAAAACAACCAACCAACCAACCCAAACAAACAAACAAAACCCTGACAAAACCAACAAGCCCGCTTTTAATATTTGTTAGTATTTGCATACTGGCATTGGTAAAATACTTCCAGATATGTCCTGGCGAAATCCCACCAGGGTGGGATCAGCTGCCCAAGTGTTACGGGTTTTGAAATAGTTGGTGCTTCCTGTATGAAATCAAAATTGGCATATAATGTGGGATCAGCCTTAAAATTATAGTCTCTGGTTTGTTCCCGTGCTCACTGAGCACGTGGGAGCTCAGTCCTTTCCACAACCAGTTGTTTTCCAGTGGGGAGTCCCTCTACACCACCTCCTTCTCCTTCTGTGATGTCTGGTGGTCTTCCTTTCATTCACTTCTTTAACGCTGGAAAAAAAATGCAATAAAAAAAGAGAAAAAGTGACCTCCACAGATCTCAATAGATGCTTTGCAACGGCTTTCAATGGTATGTTTTAACGATATGTTTGGGTTTGTTTCTTTTTTTGGTCAGAGCTTATTGCATTTAGGTCTGCCTCAAAGACGAGACATTTATATTTTAGTATTTTTTGCACTCTAAATATAGAAAACCAGATTGATTATTTCTTTATACATTTACCGAGTCTCAGATTGCTGCTTTTATGGTTTTAGAGAAGTGCTAGTGATAAGTTATATGTTTTTACTTGTAGTCTCCACTTGTTCTCAGCATTTTGGTTTGAGTCATTCTTTTTTTTCTAACAGATAGTTTGGATGTGGTCATTATTTCCTGTAGTCTTAGCTGAAAATTTCATATTTATTCTGTGAGGTACAAGTGACACTTGATGATGAGTACAGAAGAGGCTCAGAGATTTTTAAGCAATGAAGGTAGGCTTGCAGAACAGTATTGTATTTAGTGGTCATAAAACAAAATACTTGCATCATTTGGGATTAAATGTATAATGAATACTAGGAATATTGTGTGTAAAATCATTCTAATGCAGAATTTAATCTTTGTGTTTTCCAGTTTCTATGAAGTAGGGTATATCTGCTCTCATCTGCACCTCTTTTTGCTCTCTTACAGCAGACACTGATGACTTGGCAGTAAAATAATATCTTAGACATACTGTCTCTTTCAAAAGGTGTTTTTTAAAGATCATAAAAATTTAAATAAAAACAAATGTGTGAGAGATACTAAGACTTTCCTTGTTCCTTTAGCTTTTTTTTTTTTCTCTGATCTTTTTCATAACCTATGCTTTCCTGTACCAAAGACTTTTTTTTTTTTTCTGAGGGTGTGATCTGTATCCCAGGCCAAGCAGAGCATTCCCTAACCCTCATCTAATATTTACCCACATATTGCATTGCAGAACGTGTAGACCATTTTAGGATTTAATTTTTTTTTTAAACACCACATAAATCCATGCAATTCAGTTATGACAAGTTGTGAGGTTTCAACAATAAGCTGTATTATGAAGCAGGCAACAAAACAATTGGTAGGTACTACTTTGTCTGAGTCGGGGAGAGAATGTAGGGAATAGAATTGCCTTCCCCATGGAAGACATTTCAGCTCCCTTCCCCCCTCACCCTCTACTCTGTAAAACTCAATCCCCCTGTGAGGAATTCAAATCTTCTATGAGCATGGCAAGGACATTATGGAGACCAGGCAGCATATTTGCATATTCTCATAACCATAAACATATATTTTTTTTCCATTTGTGCCGTGATGTTCTCCATTCATATTCTAAGTGGCAAAAGCTTTTAGCTCCGATTGGGCCAGTCCTCAGTGGACAAGAACCCAGTGTGTCACATGGCATTTATTAATCTAAAAAAGTTGTCTTTCAAAACGTATCTAAAAACATGTGGGAGTTATGCGAAGCAAAGCAATTGCGAGTTCATTTGTTATTTCAACCAGCTCATTCCTTATGATTTCAGTTGTATAATAGATGGGGAACTGTTTGCTGGTTGTTTGTTGTCATATATTTTTCATTCGGTTCTGAGGGTTAAGGAAAGGAAAGGTTTAACCGTACCCTTCTCAGAGGAGTGGATGATGCTACATGATATGTGGGGATTTTTGCTTCCCTCCTCATTCTTTTGTCAGATGGCACGTGGAGTGCTTTTCAGGCAGTAATTTAGACACTGTCAGCTCTGCAGTGGTCACTGGGGATGAGGTGATCCTCTGAGGTGCTGCTCTTAGCCTTTGGGCTTCCAGGCTGGTAAAGGTGTAGTTCTCTACCTGGGAAAGCATTTGCAGGGTTAGTGAATCATTGGCCTTGTCAGGCATGAGAGGTTTTTCATCAGCTTCCCCAGTAATCCTTTACTAGCAATTGCCCTGTGATGGCTCTTTACATCAACTACTCCTGCGATGGATTTATGAAGTATTATTTGTACACGAGAAGATATTTATTCTACAACAGTTGAATATACACATTTCTCCAAAGTCTGTTATATCAGTGCTCCTGAAGGAAGGAAGATACATCACTTATTTGTTGCTTGTCATTTTTAGTTTTGGCTCGTCCTATGCCTTTTGTTTATGTGCCATCAACAACCTTTTCCACGTTGAATAGCATGAGTACGTTTTTAAGCTGAGCACTAAGCTGTGGTTCAGATGGATTGCTCCCCTACTACGGCAAAAATGTTCCTACCTGATGAGAGGGTTGCTCTTCCTACTCCTGGGTGTCAGGAGGGAAAAAAAAATTAAGAGTTGGTAGCTTCATAAAGGATAACAACACTATTGCATGCCTGTTAGTATCTGGTTAGTATCAGGTACCAGAAGTTTTGCACAGGACAAAGTATTTGACCTTGATGATGTATGTACCTAGTGATGTGCTGTAGATTTGCTGTGGCAAAGCTATATTTTCATGTAAATTTTATCTGTATGACTAAAAAGAAGTGGTACAAAGATATGAAGTACATATATTTTAACCTTGTAATCCTTTTTTCATTACTCCCATTAACTTTAATTTAAAATAATGCAGGTCAATATGATGGATTGAGTGGCTTATTAATTATATTCTTTGCACCAGGAAAGAACTCAGGAGGTCAGGCTTATTAAATGGGTAGAGAATGAGAGAAGCTCACTTGGGGCTGGTTCTGAAATGGGAGTTGAGTGGACTGTGTATTGGTAGAAAATGTGTGCAGGGGAGGGATGAGAGCTTTCTTCATTTAGTACCCCACTGCCTTTCCACCAGAGCTGGTGGGGACCAGAGGAGGAGTGTGGGGTACAGGCACATCTATGACCCACCATGTGTTAGGAATGGTAACACTTCCTGCTCCAGCTCCTGTAGTAATTGCAGAATAATCACACACCAGCCCTATGGGTTGAAGTGGAAGTATGCTTTCTTTTTTCCTTCCATGGAGAAATTCTAGTTAGTTGGATTTTGTGTGGGAGGGATGTAATTATCACCTCATCTGTGAATCCGGTCAGGATTATTTTTACTTTCTCAGTTGTGTCTCTCGGAAAAATGAGAATAGGATAAAATGGTAAATTAACAGTTTATATCCTGGTTTATAGTGGTTGGATTTTTGGTAAGTGTTTTGGATTTAGGGTTGGGTTTGGTTTTTTTTTTGTGCACAGGAGAGTGTGATGTGCATCATTCTTGTCTGACATATTTTGCTGTAGGCAGTAAAGTTGAGCTGACAGTTCAGTTGCTTTTGTTAGGAATACCTGGTCAGAAATATCTATTGCGTGCTCTAGGATGGCTTCTTTTAAAAAAGAATAAGTATGAAAAAAGTAGCTTGATATATCATATTCTTGCCACCCCATCTGATGTGCCATTGAGTTGACTTTGCTGGGAGATATCCCGTGTTTCATCCCTTTGCAGTTTTCAGAGCCATGTTTGAGGCAGCTCAGGTGTTTCACTGCCTCTATTTATTTTTTTAAAGGGTGTCGAAAATCCCTTTTTTTTTTTTTTTTTCACGTATTTCTTTTTCCTTTTAAAGGAATGTCAGAAACACCATATTTCCCTGAACCTGTGGCCTAGGGTGGCCTCCCATATCTCTGTGCCTGATAATCTGTCAGCTGTGCTCTGGCAACGTGGATGGTTTAAGGCATGAACAGCCATCCATTAAAAGGGGAACTGAGCTGCTCAAGTTTGCATTTTAAGTCATGCTCTGAATCAGACCAAGAGCAAACTGAAGCTTGAAAATAGCTGAAGGAAACCTTGGGAGCTGCATGCCTTAAGAGCAGGTGTCATGAAGCAGCAAACAAACTTACAGCCCAGTTCTTCAAAAGTTGTCCAGGGAGTCCCCTTTCACCACTTCATGGTTGAATGTATAAAATGTGGAGAACAGCAGCTGTGCAAAGAAAAATAACAACCTGGTAATCAGGCTCCTGTTGGCATTAAATAGTCGTGAGAGTCCAGTGATCCAGGGTATTATAACTATTGTGTAACATGAAATATCCCCCAGTGGCAACATAAAATTCCTCCCATCTTTAGGAAGGTCATAGGGGAGAGCTCTCCCCATCTTCTGATGAGATCCAGTACCATTATTATCTTTTTTAGTCCTAATACATAGAGAGTTATACACTCCTGTATTACCTAGGCATCTGTGCCTACATGGCTAAATTAGTTCTTAAGAGTTTGGTTGCCATTTAGATATAATATTTACATACATAGCTGAGCATTTATGACAACAAAACATGCAGTTAAAGGACTGACATTCTTCAAAGCCTTTATCGACCAACATATCATCTCTTCTGTCTTGACAGTGCAGGTTTCCTAGTGAAACTCACAACAAGATTACTCTGAAAGGATGCAGCTTCAAATTGCCTCGTGGCTGATACCTTAATTTTTTGTTTTCATTTTGTTTTTCTGTGCAACAATATAGCATTCATAAAACTCACACTGTGAGTAAGCTAAATATTTGTGGAAATTAGTGTCTGTAACTACCTTTGAGCTGGGATGGCCCTGTTTCTTCTCTTGTTACCCTGAAATTTGCTCTTTGGTGCAAAATATGCATTACAACATCACAAAAGGAGTGGAAGAGTAAGAATGGTTTTGGACTGAAGTGTCCAACTTGATCATTTCCAGGATTCTGGCAAAAAGCACAAGCTGGACTAAAGATTGAGTAATGATATCAGGAGAAAAAAAACCCCAGCTTTGCACTTTATGGAATTGGAAGGGCCCTGTTACATCTTGCTCGAGTTCTGTCATGTGAATATCTCTATTCCACTTCAGTTGCCTCACTCTGTCAGGCTCTTGAGTTACAAAGCAATAAAACCACCTAAGAGAGGCTTGGAATCACTTCTTTCAAACGATACAAAACTAATCTTTAAATCTACCAGGAGGGATTTTTTTTTCTTCATTTTTTTTCCTTTTTTTTTTCTTTTTTTTTTTTCATATTTTAGCTGCTAAATTCCTGTCACAGTGGAACTGAGGAAGAAAAAGCAAGATGGTTATCAGAATTGTGTGATATTAACTTCCATTACTTCACAACCTGCTGTGAGCAGAAATGCTTAGATGTAAAAGCAAACAGAAATCCCTGCCAAGAGGGAAGGTGTTCCAAATACATGGGGTGGGGTTAACATCAGAAAAAGTGCCAGTCTGGGGGGGAGGGGGAACTGTGTGTAGGCTGTGCCATAATGAATGGTTATTTTTCTGCAAGTCACTTTGTGCAAAATGAAAATATTTTCCATGTAGAAGTGATTGAAAAAAAACCCCAACAAACAAACAAACAAACAAACAAACAAAAAACCAAACAGAAACTAAACCCCAATTCTTTTCCTCTCCACTTGAAGATCAATGTTTTTATCCAGGGAGCATATTTTCACTTGATAAAACACAGGGACCTCATAGGCAAGACACCTGATACCAAGCACCTATTGTCTTTAAAATACTTCAAGTATAAGTGTTCAGGGCTATTGAAAGCAGTGTCCTTGCTCATTCAGTAAGCAATATGATTTATTGCTGTATTTGTTTCAAAAGAGAGCTTTCAGGAGAGCTCACATGACATAAATATACATTTAGGTCTCATACAGATACACCTGTAAGCACTCACTGGAAATGTTGAAATGCCTGGAACCAAGAAGGGAAGATTTCCTTCCACTGACAGATGGACTGACTCAATTGCAGGTCTCAGGACTTTTGTGTCAGGGCTGGAGGTTCCCTCCTCCTTAACTAAAAAAATGTGCTTAAAATTGAAGAAGAGCCAACCTGAGAATATTAGAAGAGCAGAGAAAAAAAGTTAATGACAAAAGAGAAGGGAAAACCTCAGCCCTATAAGTAAATGCCAGTTACTCTGCACAGAAGACACTATTAACTTTGGGAAGTTGGAGGAGAGAAATTTTTAACCTTTTAATAACAGAACACAAGAGTGTGGGCCTTCATACCATCCATTTAATTCAGGAGACCTTGGAAAATGTATTGGAAAATGTACTATTTAACACTGAAAGGAAATTATAAAAAATGGTGCAAAAAAGGTAAAATAGAATGCTGCTTAAAAATGTATTGTGTTATACTTCCATATGAATGTTATACTGGAAAATCTTTGAGAGAGGTAGCCTGCCCTTTAAACCTTTAGGCATTTATGGCCTTAATTATGCTTTTCACCAAGATTTTGCATATTTAATATTTCCTTTTAGAGCTTTCAAGAGTCTCAGTTATTAATTCCACTGAGGATTTATAGGTCTTCTGAATATCCCTTAAGTATAAAGATTGTAGACTCATCAAATAGTGTTTTCTTCCTTTAAATTTTTATGATTTCTATATCAAACAGGCAACTGCACTTTTAGACTTGAAATTGCAATATTTATTGCTTGAGGTTCTCTCCATCTTTCCAAACAAAAGCAATTCCTCCATGTCTGCACTGAAATCTCCGTCTTCAGGTGTGGTTACAGAGTGCAGACAAACAAGCTCCAATTCACGAGAACAGGCAGCTGCTTTTCATACTGCGTGGCCAAAACGATAGCATCTCACCTAAAGATGCTATTTATAAAGAGAGCTACCTGAAATGGAGAGCAGTGTTAACCAGAAGCCTATGAATAAGTCATGGAGCCTAATTTTCCGTTATTACAGCCGTTGTTTAAAAATGCATGTCTAGCTGGGACTTTGTAATGATTTTGTATTACTTGAAAAAACTAGTACATTTTTTTCTCCCCCTCAGTTATTTCATTCCTCCTTCATTAACTTTGCTCTCCTCTCCTGTTTGTAGGGCTTCTGAAACTCAATCAGACAAAAAAAAAAAAAAAAGAAAAAAAAAGAAAACAAAAGGATTTTTTTTTTTTTTAAATTGCCCCTGAGACTATCAATGCTTTAGATATTTTTATGCTTCTTTCTTCAAATGCTTTCACCATGTTATGCCTTGGCATCCGTAGCAAAAACCATTAGCTGTGACAGGTTAAGATGCCTCTGCAGGGCTTCACCACAAAGGAACTGAGTGACTGCCAACCATTCTTCCTTACAACGTGCCACACCATCTCTCCAAAGAAGGCCAAATCTGTAACTCTGCCCTTTACTCTTCAGTCCTAGGGGGGAAACTGCTCTGAGAATATTCTCTGTTGCTTGGTAGAGTATTTTCCAGTCCTGGCTATACCATGGTTTCAGTTCATTAACTGATAGGCAACAAGGACATTCCTCAGACACTCAGCAGATCTTTTGTCTGCAGCACATTGTTATAGGTTTAGAGAGTGCTGTTGATAGGAGACACAATATACTGATTAAATTGAATTTCACTGACTGTGGAAACTCCACAATCAATATGAGCCAACCTGTACTTGCATATTGTTGTCCTACTGTCCAGGTAGCAAACGAACCCTCTCCAGCATTTATAAGTGTTCCCCAAGCTTATTTGACCTCTTGCCAGATGTTGCCATGTAATTTATGCATGGCGGGATTCATATTCCAGATTCTGCATGAGGATTATCCCTGAACTGAGTCCATTAGTGGCATGAATATTATCCTCACTTTAAAGAGGGGTCAGATGAAGGCATAGGGAAACTAAGTGGTTGTAGGGAAACACAGACAGAGCTGGAAATAGAATAGGTTCAGCCTTCCTGAATCCCCATTCAGTTCCCTTACTCATCTTTGTTCTCAGGCTTCTTGTTTTGAATGCCTCCTATCAAAGGGTTTTTAAAAATTTCGTTGCAGTGAATATTCATGCTTAGAATAACTGATTGCAGAGACTTGGTTCCCACTTCTGTGGTTCCTTCTTGTGGCTCTGAGCATCTGCTTGTGGAGGCCTTTGCTCATTCCTGCTGTTGCTCCTCTGCAGAGAGCCAAGGCTTTAGGTTGGAAATTCAGTGCAGCTACATCCTGCTCTGGATGATGGTGCCCCTGGAAGTGCCAGCTGCTGCTGGAAAGATGTGATCTCAGTCAAGTCTGGGAAGCATCAAACTTACCTCTTTTTCCGAGTGTACTCCATTCCCTGAATAACAAGGAAAGCTAATTAACATGAGATAGCAGATGAATTGCTCTATGTGCCAGTTCCGCCCTGCCGAGTCCTCTTTAACATTTTCTTTGCTTCCATCCACCACAATAAATTCAGATTAGGTATTGAAACTTCCAGTTGAAAAATATCCTTGCTTTTAGTGTTGCATAACTTAAATTCTGACACATCATCTAAGGTTCCAGTACAGGCCACCCCACGAAGTACTGCAGAAATATAAAGAGAACATGTCATTTGCCCCATCTGAAATTTTAACAAATGTGTAATAGGATTTCCTCTTTTGGGGAGGTAATTTTTAATTATCCATCCTACTAATATACTTAACTGCCTTTGCAACTCTAATTCTAACATTCTCACATTGGTAAAAATCCAGTTAATTTCAATTCCATTTTCCAAGCCCAACAGTGCTCTGTTACCTGCCATAAAGGGATTATTTAGCAGCTTTAAAATTATATTGCAGGTATTAAGTTCCTGGACGTAGGCCCTGAAGTTTTTAAGATGGACAAGCCAAGTTGAAATTCATTAACATTTTAAGAATTACTAAGTTTAAAACAATTTTTAAAATGCTGCTTTGTTTTTAAAAACAACAACTTTTTTTTTTTTTTTTTTTTAAGTATTTTGTAGATATAGCTTTTACCCAATCCTGATAAATATCTATAAAGGAAGGGTGAGTTGTGCTGAAAGGAGGAGGAATGAAGAATTGTTTCCACAGACACTTGTAAGGCTGAGACTCTCAGAAGACTGATGCTTTGACTTTACAAATGAGTATCACAAAGAATCGCTATACAGAAATGAAATCTAGTGTCTCTTTTTGAAACTTCATCTGTCTCAAGAGGTGTCCTTGCAGGTCTGGAGCCACTGCTTACCCACCACGCCGTTGTTCAAACATGACTCTTATTCTGACCAGTTATTGTGCAAAATTGTGGCTCAGGCAGTGTGGGCTCCCAGTGATCCCTTCTCATTTTCATGCTAAAATAAAATTATTGCTTCTCCTTACTTCAGTGGATATAGGATAACCAAACCCTCTGAGAGACTGATGAGGGTTTCCTCTTCCCCATTCAACAGCCGGCAGGGTGGCCAAAGTGCGTGACAGTTGTTCCCATTTGTATCCATTGAGGACAGAGAGATGAACACTACACTTAAAAGATCTTTTATTACAGCTAGGGGGGAAAAAAAAGAAAACTAAAAAAAAAAAAAAGAAAAAAAAAAAAGAACTTCACAGTTCTGGTTAAATTTCTAGGCCAGCAAAGATAAACCAGCTCCCATTCAAATGGTTAAATTGAAGAAAAAGGGTACAGGAACCACCGAGAAGAAAAACGAGCAGTTCAGGAAGGACATTTCTTCAACATCTGAGGGAAAAGCTGCACTTTAGTAGTGTTTTGGGAGGAATTGATTGCCTGGGCTCTGTGAAATCCTGTTGCTCCATCATTGCTCCTGGGGAGTGGTTTCCTCTGGGATGTCCTTTGGTGCCTGACACCAAGCAATCCATGCTGTTTCTCTGCTGCTTTCCTGGGGCTCCTAAATCCAGGCTCAGGCTGGTGGTTGAGTTTTCATTGGAACCTCCCAAGCAGTGGCATCAGCACAGCTGAGGTGCCAGGGGGAAGCTGTGAGCGAGCTTTAGACTAACTCCAGGTGAGGTTACCCTGTGTGCCCCAGGTGAATCTGAGGTGCAGGGCCTTGTTGGAGAAGGATGTAGAGCAGAAAAGGCTTTGTGACAACCCACAGGGTACGGTCTTGAAGGGCAGGTAGGGCAGCTCACTTGACTAGTTGAGACTGAACTTGTACATCAGTATGGACATATCCTGTGGCTTAGGGTGATCTCAGTCTGACCTGGCCTAGGAAAACATGGGCTCTAGCAAGTCAGCTTAATTATCCATATCTATGTTTACAGATAGAAAAGAGATATAAGAAACATAGCCTGCATCCTGTGAATTATCAGGGGATCAATTAATTATTTTTAATAAAACGTGAGGATACTTTCAGATTAGAAATTCTGGGGGGGTTTATCCTGGTATTTTTCATTTAATGTTTAAAATCTGTTAAATAATTAAAAAAAAAAAAAGGATATGCTTAAGCATATTCTGCTGACAGTGCACTGAGTCAGTAGATATTTCATGGCCAGTACTATGGCTTGAATGCAGATTATTCATTCACACTCCAGGCACACTTGGTCCATGAGCCCTTAAAAATATCGAGCCCATTTTGGCTCTGTAGAGCCATCTAAGAGTTTACAAGGTGCGAAGTGTTTCTCAAAATGAGTGAATGGAGAACTGCACTTGAAGATCAGAGTGTCTGCTTTGAGCCTGGCTGCCTGTGGGGAGAAACACTCTGCAAATGAGTAAGGCAGAGGGAGTGGTGGGAGAGCAGCCACCTTTAGGGTGAGTGGGCGAGGGGAACATCGCCCACATGTCCCTTATTTCGATGAAGGTATGGTCAAACCCAGAGCCCCAGAGCTAATGGCCAAAATGTCCTGTTTTGAGCAGGACTTGGCAGCAGGAGTTGGTCACTTTGAGCTGAGTCTCTCCTCCTGTCTCTGCTGCTAAGGGGAATCCTTGTTTTATTCAAGCATTTCTCTGCTTGGGAAACATCATCAGGGCTTTCAGAGCAGGCTGTCCTGCTCCTTGTCCTTCCCTCTTGTGCAGCAGAGGCTGCACAAACTGGTCTTTGTTTCCATCTAGTCTGGTCTTTCAGAGAAAAATCAGCAGGGAAACCAAATTGACCATTTTCTTATATTGATATCAGTATTTAATACTTCAGTTAAAGCTGGCAGTTAGGTGTGTCAGGCTCTCCTGAAGGTCTAGAAATGATTTTATCTAAACACAAGTGAGGAAGCAGAAGTCTCAGAATTGTCTTGTTTCAGCATAGAATCATCATAGAATTATTTGGATTGGAAGAGACCTTAAAGATCATCTTGTACCAACACCCCTGCCATGGGCAAGGACTCCACACAGTAGATCATCCTTCAGTCTCTCTTATATTCTTTTCTTTTTGCTCAGGCTTGATCTTCTCTTTGCTCTCCCTTTCTGAGAAAGCATCTCATTGCTTCAATTTCATTGCAATGTTTAACAAAACATTTTCCTGAGAAGCACAATAGGCAAAGCTGGGGTGTTTTTATTCCAAGATTTTATAGATTCTGATATGCTAGACTTGTCAGCACAGAATCACTCCAAGACATGACACTACATATCTGTATATGAAATTAGTTGCATTTAAATAAATTTTTTTTTAAAAAGTATTTTAAGCACAGTGTAGTAAAAATGTGTAAGAAAGTGGAAGATATTGTGATCCATTTCCAGGTTTTCTAGTTAAACATGAAGGATTTCACTGGCCTGCTGGCCATAAATGACTGTTTGTTAAAGAGTCATTTGGCTACACTTAATCCATGCCCTGGAAACAATCAAGAATTGTTCCCCACAGTATATTTTGTAGTATTTTTGTCTTGTGATTGAGAGTAAGCTGCAGTCAGTCATGAGATAACTGGGTGCAAGTTCAATTCACATGCTAACTCTTATTCCCAGAAGAGTACTGTGGAGACATTATATTAAAACTTTCTGCTTTGTCTATACCTCTGAGCATTATTGCCAGGCTCTGGAGGTGTGTGTGTACAGCTGCCTTCTGCTGGAGTGGATTCTGTATCTGAGGCTCATATAACCAAGTCCAAAGAAAGATGAATCCAAGAAGTTTCTTCCTCTGCTTTCCTTTGTTCTCTAAAACTTCCTCGTGTTCTTTACATTAAACAAAACTTCATTCAAAATTCTCCAAGTACCTTGCAAGTCCCACTGCCACAGGCAGGTACTCATCATTCCAGTACACTAATCACTCCTGAAGTTGTTACATGTAGTTTAGTTATTTCTATTTTTAACTATTCTTTAAAGCAATTAATTATAAATGTACTAGATAGGGTTTTTAATTAATGAAGCCTCAGTGTTTTCTCAAGTTGAAAATAAATGCTTCAATCAAAACTAAAATTCCTGTGAAAGAAAAACAAATACAAGTATCTATTTTGGTTCCAAAATAGCCATCTCCCAGACGGCACGTGATGGCTATCTTGTTTACATGATTTCGGAAGATAGCTTTGACCAGAAGCCAGAGTGCAACTGGTTTTTTACATAGTTTGCCTGTGTTTAGCATGGTTTCCTTTTTATTGGCTGTGTGATATGTTATCTGTCTTCATTATTCCTTAAAGGCCTGCCTCGCCCATCAGGGCAAAATGCAAACTCATCTCAGCCCATGCAGTCAGGTGACAAAAATCACTTTTGCAGCTTAGACATAAACTTCCTTCCACATCTGACCTTTTACTCTTGATCAGGGAAGTTTATTGACTCCATTTCCTAGCAGTAGTAACTAGCAGGGCCTTCTTTTCACCAATCAATCCATATAATTTTGCGAAGAAACGGAGCGTGCTGGTGGTGTGATTGATTTACACGTTATTTATCTTTTTCTGCCCAGTTTAAATTGGTCAGCCTGATCCTATTCACATGATAAAGATCATCATGTCTCAAATTACTTACTCAATAAACTGTGGGTTTGTCTATTATTAGTGATCATTAGTGTTATAATACAGCATGGAAATTTAGAGCAAATTAACTACATATGCAAGCTGCTGGGCTCATCTGCAGTTAATCATAAGCATACTGTTCAAGTGGGCAGAGGATTTTGCAAGAATATTTCCAGGAAGAATTTGTGGGAGGAGAGCTAAATATCCTTGGGTTGTTATATTTTTTTTTTTTTCCACACCATAATCTTGGCCTCCCGAATGAATGTTTATCTGAAACACGGTCAACGACTGAAAGCACAAAAGAGAATTATAGCTCAAATTAAAACAGCTTCTCATGCTGCCAATTCCAAGGCCCCAAATTTTTATGACCATAAATAACGAATGGAAGTTCCACGTTGGCACAGCCCCCACAGCCTCCCCTGCAGACTTTGACAAGGCTCCTGCTTCAATCGTTTCCCTTTAATAAAGGCTATCGTAGCCCTGCAACAGAACGATGTGGTGGGATGTACAGCCTTGCATGTTATCTGATGATGACACACACACTGAGCACTGTGAGTTATCACTTCCAGTCACTATTATTTCCTATGAAAATAATAGCTTCCAGTCACCGTGGGTTGCTCTGAGATTGCCTTCGTACTGATGTAGATTAAAAGTGAAGGGATTTTCTGATAATTACTGGTTTGTCTGGCACAAGAAGGCACAGATGGAGGGAGGTTTAATGCAAAAAGAAATCATTAGAGAACAGTCCTAGCTTTCTGCAGTTTACAGTGCCCATTCCTCATCCTTCAATACCACTGCAAGTTTCAGATGGAATCTGGTGACCGGGGCTGGCTGGTCATCCTGGAGACATATATAAAATAATACAGCAAAGGTGCCACATAAATATTCAAGAACTCAAAGAGTTCACGCACCTTTGAGTGCTTCCCTCAGCTCCAGGTCTGTGAGCGTGGACTGGGAACATCCACACAGTTCCTCCCAGGACCCTTGCAAAGCCACCAGCCACAATGGGGAGTCCTGCAGGGCCAGATGCTGGTGGGGCTGGTCCCTGCAGCACAGGACTCTGACAGGCCTGACTGTTTCTAAAGATACAGGCTTTAGGTTTATTTCTAAAGATACAGGCCCATTTTAGGTTTACTTTGCATATTGTTCGTGAGATGAGTGAATCTGGTGGGGAAAAAACACACCCTTGGGTTTGCCAGGATTGCTGTGCACGTGTGGCAGGTCTGCAGAGTCTTGGGTTTTTTTGGTAGAACCTGCTAGGAATCTACCACAGCAACATGGCTGGAAACGGCCTCTCCAAAAACATGAAGAGGAGGTATTTCATGAGCTTCTGCATAAGCCTCCAAGGTTGCAAGATCTGCACGTGTGAACACTCATTTTGAGATGCAAGGGTGTCCAAAGTGGGTTTTTATTTCCCACATTTTTAGTGCATCAGGGCTAAGGGCTTGGCTGGACAGTGAAAGTCTCCTGCCACAGGTTAGCATGCAGCCACAATGCAGCCGTCCATCCATCCATCCATCCATCCATCCATCCATCCATCCATCCATCCATCCATCCATCCATCCACGTTAGAAATAAGTACCTTTGGCATACTTCTTGCTGGAAGTCCCAGCAGCTTGATTTTCCCTTTCTCCATCCCATAAATGGCCACCTAAAGAAACCCTGCTGGCTCCAGGGGAGAGGCCATGCCCTCCTCAGTCCTCGCTGGCCGCACCTTACCTGTGCATGGCTCCTTCTGCTGCGTGAAATATTTCACTGTCGGTGGAGTAGGGAGTGTACTGATGGCAGAACACCAAGTCAGTGAGTTTTATCTCTGAGCTTCACACATACACACAAGCACCAACTTCAGGTTTCACCCACGGACGGTCTTTCTTTCCCCACAAACATCCCACTCAGCGGGGTTATCCGGCTCTTGGCTGGGTAGGGGTTAGGGGGCTGCAGCGGTGAGGCGGGGGTGGATATTTGGCCCTTCTTGTGTAATCTCCTCTGGTGGAGCTGAGGGAAGCGTTCAGCTGTGCTGCTTGCTCTGCAGTGCAGATGGAAGTCCTCGGTTCGAAGCCCCACCGCCAGCCCCCACGCACATGCTGGCACACCTGGATAACAGCTCTACCTGTTTACAAATTACCCCAATTTTCTGCTTGATTCAGCAGTAACTGCTTACCCTCCCCCGTGATGTAATTAGGCCTTCAGAGTTCATGCGTGCCTATTATGATCTCTCTTGTGTTTTGTCTTTTTTTTCTGTAGCCGTAATCATATATATATATATGTATTAAAATTTCTTATCAATTGTTCAGCTAAATTATGCACAGTGGGCCATGCTAGCCCTCCATTAACATAAAGTATGCTAAACAATGTGTTTTCTTTCTGATAATTATGCTCTAAAGTACCAACTGCTTATTCTAGTGAATTTACCTTCCTTCTAGTTGTTCATATTTCTTCAAACTTTTAGCTGTCTTCATGGCAGGGCAAGTGCTCCTTCTGCTGTCAGTGAACCAGCCTAATTATCTTTCCTATTATCATCAGAACTTCCAGCTGCCTAATAGCCAGGCACTCAGCATTGGAATGAACTATTGCAGTCCTTCCAAGATGATTGTTGTCTGGTCACATAAAGATCTTTCCATCAGTCGAAACAAAATATTGCTTCCTAACCCCATCAAGGAGTTAATTGCACGATGCACGTAACAGAGCTGTGGAGAGACGGGTTTTGGAAAAGCCTGCCCGTTTTGCTGGCGTGCCTTTGGCGTCCGTGCCAGCCTGGCTGCAGCTCTGAACCTTGTTTTGTCAGAGTGGGCTTGCAGTTCCGTCTACAAATGTTTTACAAAACCAAGTTGTAGGAGCAAAGATCTCCTAGCCCAGAGCCCCCTTCTTTCATGGGCTCCTGAAAAGCAACTACCCTACTCTGCAGACCTGAACAGCTGGATGAGAATCCAGCTGTTTGAAACAACTGGGGTTAAGCCCAAGGAACGTTTCTAAAAGTTTGGTGTGGTTTTTTTTTTTTTTTTTTTTTTTTTTGGAGAGCTTGATTTTGAAAAATTTGGCTTTTGTCTTCAGGTATTACCGGACACCTCAGACATGAATATCCTATTTATGGTTTTCTAAAGGTAATTCACTTAACTTCCTACAGGCCTTGTGTAATGAAAAAATGCTCTTTGATACAGCTCAGTCAGCTTTTGAAGTGTTACATAGCTTACGTGGCTAAAAATAGGTAGAGCAATTCTTTGGAAAACTGTTAAAAGCAATGAGTTTCATTTTACCTTAGATAAGAGGTGAGTAACAACCTTAAGAAACTAGAACAATCTATTTCTTTCTTTGCCCACAAGATCAAAACAGACATTATCTTCAAGATACGAGCGTTGTTGGTTTTTTTTTTGGTGGCGAATGAGCCAATGGAAATATTATTATTCTTCATTATTTTTTTTCTACCCAGAACAGGAATATCTGACCATAGAGAGTGTTAGTGATATTTAAGGGTACTCATTATCTCCTAGAAACTGCCCTACAGCACCATCTCAGCAAAAATTTGGGCTAGGAAAGTCTTTTTTTTTTTTTTTTTTTTGGTCCTCATTGTGCTCCTCTGAAACCTCTTTTTATTCAGAAAAAAAAGCAATTTTCAAAGAAAAGGGGTAGAGTTGTTTATAGTACACAACCTTGGACTTTTAATGAATGTTCACATGATTTGAGATGAGGAGAAAATAGTGTGCAACACACTGGAAATTACATGCACTTTCAGAAGAAAGAAATCTAGATTAGAAAGAAGCATCGAAAAAGCAACCAAAACAATCTTTAGATTTTCCTAAAGAATTATTTCAGACTACTTCAACAGTACCACTGTAAGATTTCTAGTGAGCGTGTCTTGGACTTTTCATTTTCATGCAGCTGATTGAAACATTTTTAGCTTTTTATGAATTTAGGTCAAGATTTAATTTTCACTAGTTAGAACAAAAGCAGAGCTGTTCTAGCACAATGGCAGCTGCAGACACAGGAGGGTGAGTCGTACTCAAAACATGAGAAAATAATATGGGTGTCAATTTTGAATATGTAAAGTTGTGTCAGCGTGTGAATGAAGATCCAATTCATTTTTATGAAACTTTAGACTAATTAGTTTTATAATTTTCACAGTAAGGTAATGTAAATGTATTGCTGCTGCTTGACTTTTTTCTTAATCCTTTGAGTGAATATTTAATCTTTTTTTATATATTAGAATTAAAGCAACTTGGAAGATATGAATAATTAATCTAATTATATGCCGATCACTTTAATTTCTTTAATGTTTTAGATTAAAAAAAAAAAACAACTTTACAAATTGGTTTAGGTTGGAAAACCCTTTTAGAGGATTTTGTATTTCATCAGTAAGTGCAATTTAGAGGATACAAGCTCTGGAAGTGCAACATTAAGTTTACTGTTATGCAAATGGCTCAGTTAATCCGGGAGCTCCGGTGACCAGATTCTCAAGGTGTGTTTGATGAATTCATAGCTTGAATTTCAGAAGTGAAATTTGCCAGTTAAGGAAAAATGAGCAACCAAAGAGCTTTAAAATACTGAAGCCTAGCAAGGGAAAATGTTGTAAAGAACCAGTAATCTGCTTATTCACTATGTGGAGTAAAGGACAACAAAAAAAATAAAAATTGGAGGAAGGCATCTTGCATTGTCTACGTGTAACAAGGACTGTATTTTACAGGGTGGAGGATAGAAAACCAACATCTCTGCAATGATGCTTCGGTGCAACTCTAATTATATACAGTATGAACATGAAGTTATGGATAAATTGAGAGCTATCTAGTTTGCATACATCGGAGCATGACATGCATATGGAGTGCTGACTGCTTAACTGGTGGAAAATATAAACCCTGTACAGATCATCACAAGTGTAGGAGTTTGTATCTGTCCTATTACGGTTGGCTATTTTTAGTGACATCCACAATCACTTCAAATTCCTTGTTGATATGAAAGATTTCCATTTTTTTTTTCTCCTTTAATGTGTACGTCGTCCTCTGTTTGTACAATTAGCAGCTTGTAGCTAACTCCTTGACTCTTTCCCTGCAGCCTACTATTCCCTATTTTATGACTTTATCTTCTGGGTTTTTTGGTGGTTTGCTAAGGGAAATGAAAGTACTGATCATTACTGTAGAATTAAAAATAGCTTCTAACAGCTTAGCCCAAGATCCAAAAATAGGCTCTCTTCCGGCTTATCCTGTCAAATATAGTGGGAACCCTAGTAAGGTAACATCTGTGAAAACCTCGCTCTGGGTTTGTATCTGCTTTTTCAGAATCTTTCCCTTATGTCTGCATAATGCAGTCATTTAAGTCAGATTGTTGGTTTTTCTTGTATCAGATACTTTGCCATTGAGTTTTCCGGAAAGGTCATTGGTCTTAGAGACTAATTTTCCCTTCTGATGCTTCACTGTTTTATGATACATTTATATGTCATTGCTGAGGAAAAAGGATAGAGTAGCTATAGCAAACCTGTAGACAAATGCATACTAATATAAATGTTGATCTTCCTGTGCATGAGATTTCCATATGTCTTACCTAGTTTGGCGTCCTAAGGACTAGGAATTTGTCATTCACAAGGACAAACGTAGACTTTACATCCTGTGCTATTAATGTTAAGGCATCATGCTTGACTAGTGGAGAAGTGCAAAATGTATTGTGGTGGCCAACCTAGCTGGACAGACTGTGAAAGAAAATAAATACTTCTCCAACAGGAATACCTTTTTCTCACCCCACTTCTCTGGTGATGGCTGTGACATCAGGCATAAAGTGAAGAGGGAGGCACTGGTCTAAGTTTAGAGGCCTGGAAGTGCACTTCTTGAAGCCATATAGATATTTTGGTAGGAATTGTCCATACCAAAGTTGGGAGGGAGAAGAGAAGTGAGTGTCTGAGGACCTGCCAGGGCACAGGCCTGTGATGACGTGGAAGTTTTCTGCACAAACATTGATTCTGAAACTTCCTGTAGAAACTCTAGGTATTTCTATGGTTTTGTCCATGAGGAGACTGAACTTCAAAAATATTTACCCAAAATGCTAGAAGCACTGCTTCAAGTTCCAGCACTTCCTCTCTCCCACATCTTTATTTTTCCTGTAGTTTGAAAAGTTTGCTCTTGTAGTTTACCTCTGTTAGTACAACATATAAATAACATGGGCTTTGCAGAGGACTCTTAAGACATGACTGCTGTTTATTTTCAAGTGTGAGATACACAGATGTAGACAAAAACGAATTCTGTGCTTATTTGCTTTATTTTCTCATCAGTCAGCTGGGCCAGGATCCTTTTGTAACTCACTGCTTGCCATCTGAACCTGGGAGTCCTCCCAGTTTTGCTGGCCATTGAAACCAGCTGATGCCACGACTGGAATTGTTCTATAACACATCCTGTCAGTGTCTATTGTGCTCTTCTCTCAGTTTAGCAGGTTCCTCTTTCATCTCCCACAGCTTTGCTTGCCTCTGTGAGGCTTCCTGCATTATATTTCCCTCTTCAAACACCTGGTGTCATTGTTTAGTGCCTGGGAGTTCCCCACTCTCCAAATGAAGTTCCCTGCAGAGAAAAATAGTTCTTAGCTTCATCATAGCAGCCATTCAGTCAAAGCACGTTAGTTCAGATTAACACTATTATTGTCTCTGGCCTGGTAAGTTGGTGTTTAAAGGCCTTATCAGCAACAGCAGATATGCAGAAGAGAGGTAGATCATTTTGTAAAGTAAAGTAAAGCTTCCACATATCAAGAAATTCTCTGCACCATCATTTTGAATGAATGCATCAGAATTCCCACGAAAGCTTAAGAAAACAGTAAGCTATATGGCTGATAAGACTTCTGATTCAATTCCATGGATCTCTAAAGGAGTGCCTGTAGAACTATGTCAAAGTCCACTCCTTTTAAATTCTCTAGGATTTCTCTATGAAAAAAAAAGTGTGTCTAGCAGGTCTCCCTATAGCAGGTTAATGTTTGTGTATTGTCACCCTGGCTGAACCCAGCATGGGAGCTGAAGTGGAGTAGAAATCAATGAAATAGCATTAGGATGCAATTGTCGCAAATTATCAGAGAAGAAAGGAGACAACTGTAATTCACGAGAAGTAACACTTTACCAGCTGCTCTCACTAAGCATTAGTTTAGTGTGTTTTCAATTTCAAGGCACTTTCTCTGGAAAACACTCAGCCCATAATGACCATTATTATCACCATCCTAAAATTTGTGGAATTTAACCTAAACAAATTCCTCAGAGCTTGCACTTAGTACCGGTGTGCTCCATCCTGTTCATCCCCAGCTTCAGCGGCGCTTGTGCCGTGAGGATGGTGCTTCATTTTGTGAATATTGTGTCATTCCCAAAGAAAGCTGCAAAAGCTGCTGTACAAACACCCTGGGTTTAGGCATCAGTGTCTCTGTGTGCCCTATTTCGCTCGTGATGTTGGGCAGGACAAGGTCACTGCAGAATTTCTGTGGTGGCCAATTCTCTTGTGTTTTATTGGCAGTCATCACACCCAAGGTTTTGTTATACCCCTGTGACAGCCATAACTGTGTGGTCACCTCTTGCCATCCAGCAGTCCTTTTCACTACCAGTATCTTAGCTTTTACCCTTTCTTTGTCCTGTTCACTGTCAGGCAAATCATTGGTAGAATACAATATTACTTCTAAAACCAGACAAATACTACACAACTGGAAAATACATTTTTGCCCCATGCATACTGGATATATCTCTAAATTTTGTAGGTTACAGTGATAATAGTTTCTCTGATACAATGTAATATTTGCATTTTGTCATTCATCAATTTTTTTTTCTTTTTTTCCAAGGGGTAGGATCACTCAAGGGGCTGGTTATGTCTTTCATTTCCTGGTTATCCAGTCAGCTCCTGCTCACGCCAGCAGGAATTGCAAGCTGTTATCAATATTGAGAAGAGGATTTCTGTGAGACAAGAATGGGATGTCAGTCAATCGCCTCATAGCAAAACATTCATATCCCAGTAACCACCTCACAACTATCAGTTTGTCCTGGGGCTCAATAGGGGATCAAAGGCTAAATCATCACCAAAGCAATATTAATCTCCATGCCAGGTCAGGATGGAAACCCATGAGGAATGTGCCTATGTTCAAGGCAATGTCTGAATAAGTGTGAGAGTTTTCTTTGAGCGTGCTTTTGTTACAGCTCTGCTCTGAACAGGACACTCGAGTCAGTAGGTTTGCAAAACTGCACCAAAAAGGGCATTTATTTATTAATAATAATATACAGATTGGTTTATATCTGCTAACAAGCTCTCCCTGCACAGGAATGAGGTGAAGCCTAGTACTGTATCAGGAAGGCTGGGGTGAAGTCTGGTTCAGTGATCAAGTTCCAAGACACTGAGGCTGTAAAGCTGGGGATCAAGCAGTAAATTTGGTTATTTACAGTGTAGAAAAGGGTAAGAATCACTGGCCATGGTAAAAAGAAAGAGATTTGAGATTTGAAAAATTAGGGTGATAGGTAGGACTAAAGAAGCCAAGGAGCAGTCCAGATTGATGTGTGTGGGGGGTGATAAAGGAGCTTATGTAAAAATGTCATTACCTCCCAGCTCCCTTCCTGGGCTGCTGCTTTTATGTCTGGTCAAACTTCTCATCCATCTCCCCTGATGTGAATAGGTATGGGAAGGTACCTCCACCTTCCTATCTGAATCTGACTCTTTTGTTTCAGGATTTCTCCCCTTTCTTCTCTCTCCCCATGAAAATCAGTTGTAATGTCTACCTCCCCAGAGATCCAGTTTTAAAGGTCCTCCACTTACAACTTTTGTTTCTTGAGACTTTTGATATTTGAAGAAGGCAGAACCTTGCCAAAATGGATCACCTTCATTTTATGTAGTGCATGTCTGTGCTTTACAAAATGCATGTGCAGCATCTCTGCATCGCTTTCCACACCACTATTGATTATTCTTGAGGATCTGATCACAGACCATTTGATTTAGGTTGTCTTTTTGAAGATATAGCTTCTTTTATGAAGCCTACTGTTTCCCATCACTTTCAGCCAGGTTTCTTGTGGTCTTCCTTTATAAATTCTTCAATACATGCACGTACTTGCCTTCCTATTGCTGGGGGAAACTTTACCTCTGCAAAGCCTTCAGAGTTTTTGCCTGTAGTTTCCCTATTTGTAATAGCAGACAATGTTATTCCTTAAAATATGAAATTTGATCCACTTCAGAGAAATGTGACTCTTCTAGGAAGTAACTGCCTTTGAGTTAGTCTAGAACAGTAAGCCTTTAACATGGATTGATGTGCAGGTATCATGTTTAGGTCACCTTTGCACAAACTGTGATGCATTATAAGTTGATCAGGAGCTATGAAGATTCAAACAGTTCGTAAAGTACAAGTAAAATAAAGTGCTTGAAGATGGGATAATGACAGAGGTGAGGAAAGGAGTTTGGCTGGTTGAGGAATGTGGGAAATGAGAGGGAAGGAAATAAGAGAAGTATGGCTGCATACAAGGAAGTGAAATACATCACCTTCCTATATGTTTCTGGCTAAAACCAAAATGGTATCTGTGAAAGCTCTTGAAAACTGAGTCCAAACGTGGTTTGGACCCTACAGAGAACATGGGATGAGTTCTGCCATGTACCAGTGTGTTAGACCTCAGAGCATAATCAGCTGAGGCATGAGAAAGTCAAAGTCCAAAGAAATGTGGATGAAGTTTGCAGAGAAACGCTGGAAGATTGATTTAGTAACAGATGTGTTCAAGAAGAAGATTAGAGAGAAGCAAATTTAGGAAGAAAATCCAAATATCAATATGCCTGCAGCTCTAGGAGTTTATATTAGGCTACTGAGAAGATTAATCAGATTTCAAAAAAACCCAAACGGTGTAATGCACAGCAGATTGTGCTCCACAGCATACAAACCACGCAGCACAATTTATTTTTTTTTTTCAAAAAGCATGGTTATATATGCAAGTAAATTCCATTTTTTCTGCTGCCTTCTTTTTAACCCATTTAATAACCTTTATGATCACAGTTCAGTCAAGTAGCAGCAACCATGCCAATAACAGCATTCCAGCTGGGTTAATGAATACACACATGATTTCATGAAGGAATATATCTTTTTTGACCCAATTTCAACCTTTCCTGCTTCAAGCTGTTTAATTACAAGATGTATTGGCTGGAAACAAACACCCATTTATGCGACATTAAAAGTTTAAACAAATTCCAGATGCAATTATTTTAGGCACCAAGTGTCTGTGATTGGTGTATGTAGGTAACAAATTAGTGGCACAGTTGATAAATGCCTTTCACAGAACAGATGCAAATAACCAGACTTCTGTGTTCCTTGAGTCTGCATGATAATAGGTTCTTTAAGCACCCTGCTAAGAATTAGGAAATTAGTCAAATGGGATCATATTTAGGTTGAGCTAATACTGCACAGCTGAATTTACCCACCATTATCTGTGGGCATAATTGGAGACAACTGTTTTTTGGACCAGCTGTGCAGGTCACAAAAGGATAATAATGGGGGCCCAGCCTTGCCATGTCAGATTGATAAATGTTTATAGCGTCGTGTGACTGGAGGAGCTGGCTTCAAACAGGTACAATTTAGCTTTTTTTTTTTTCTTTTAAGACTCTTAGAATTGAATATGCCAAATTGAACTGCTCATCAATTCTAGATAGAGTGAGTTGGTGTAATTCACAGGGAGAGGAGAGAAAAGGTGTGCTAAGAGGAAAAGCATCTGAGTGGTGTCAGATAAAACTTTCCCACCACGCATAATCTATTTTACACCTTTCTGTTAGGTGTTTTTCCTGCTATTTTCTCACCTTTCCTTTCCCTAGGTGGGTAGGTTTACATCAATTTACGCTGATATTGTGGAACTTGAAGTGCCACTTGTGCACTTCTGGATTTGTCACTGGCTCTTTTTAGCATTTAGGCTTAATTTGTTTGGATAGCTCTTTTTGGTATTCTGACAAATATTTCTTTTAAATGTTACATCCAAGTACAGGTCTTTACTACTGCTAACCTATAAATATGTTAACAGCTACACTATGTTTAGAAAATACAATGTGATATTAATGTGAAATGTATCTTAGCTGAATCCATTAGTCTCAAGCAGGTAACTAGAAAAGCACATTCTGATTTTAATTGCAAGGAATATGTTTCATGCTAAATGTCTGTCCTATTTTTTACTCTCTATAAATGTGCTGTTAGGATTTACTTTTGTATGTCCTGTGTATATACTCTAAATTACGCTTTCTTTAACTGAATTCATTATTTACGGTGAAAAATAGAGAACCTTAATTATCTTAACTAGGTGCCACTAAGGTTTAAATTATCTAAATAAAACGTAGTTTCTGCTGAGCGCTCTCCTTGGAGCATCGACTTGGATTTAGCTGTTCCCTTAACAGAAAGGGGGGAGAGGTGAGAGAGATCTAAAAGGTTTAATTTGATTTTAAAGTAGCCATTTGAATGGTGCTCCTGCTAGTTTTCCTGAACTTCACAGGATTACATCTGCAGTAATGGCCAAAAAGAACTGAGGAGGAGCCCACAGGTGACCTCCAGCAGCTCAGCTTGGGCGCGTTGGCTCCGCTCTCACAGCCCATCCTCTGCTGGGCTCCTGAGTTTGGGTCTTGGGATTTAACAGATGAAGCAAATCTTTACCTACTGATGGCACAGCCTGGCTGGGAGGTGACTTTATGTCACGGGAGGATCTGTGGGCTCTCCTAAAAAACCCAGTGGTGGCACAGAGGAGACTGCTGTTGTCTTGGCTTCTCCCAGCCGGGTGGTGCTGTGCCTTTGGAGTAGCCAAGGTAGGGACTCTGTCCCAGGGCACGCTTTGATTTCACAAGGGGGGTAAATGGAGGCACCTGATCAGTGTGTGAGCAGCAGCTCCAGGAGCCTGGTGTCTGAAACCATCCTTCAGGCGTGTCAAGTGGTTTTCTCTCCGTTCCTCAAGCGTCGCGCTCCGCCGGGACTCCTTGCGCGAGGAAAGTGTTCAATTTTCAGCTCATTATTGGCACACTCCACGCACAAACTATCTAAAGTGTATAAATGGATTGCCTGGAGAGTGTTTTATTATCGAAGTAATTGCTGTATTTTCTAGATTAACATTTGTTAGTGGAGTAGACTGAAATCATCGCTGGTTATCTTATCTGTGAGGGAAATTTTATCTTTCTCAGGCCTCCGATATTCATGAGCACAGCAGATGCTGATAACACCAGCTATCCTCAGGTTTTCAGTCTCCAGAGCAAAATGATCTTCCTTTCTCTGCTCAAGTTGGCATTGTAGAACTTCCTTTGGGATCTGACTTTTATAAAAGGCATCAGAAAAGATCCTCTAGAGTCAGAATTAGTATTTCTACCAAAATCCAAATCAGTTTTCTAGTCTGTTCCTTTCCAATTTAGAGATGTTTCTTGATGCTGTGGGAAGGGGGAAGGGAAGACAACAGTTGTAAAATGTTTTTATTGAAACTTAAAGGCAATTATTTCTGAATTCCCATTTCCTTAATTAAAAGTGTCACCGATTTGTATTTAATCAGCACTTAACAAGGCTTATTGTGAAGGGAAAGAGCTAAACAATGTCTGTAATAGACTGGGAGGGTTAGCTGAACTTTGTTTAAATATAAAGGGAGTAGTGCATCTGCTGAAGAACTAAGCCCTTTCAAAGTTTAGGACACTCACCAGCGCCATAGAGCATAAATCACAGTGCAAACTGTGTGATTATACCCTGCAGGGAAATAGACTGTGTGTTTATGGGGCTCTTCACCAAGCACTTAGGAATAATCTGATATAAAGCAGCAGGGGAGGAGAGTAATGACAACTTCAAATTAGTTTAATGAATGTTTACATTAAAAAAGGCTTTTCTACAAACCTGAAAACACAAAGTGACAGTTTCCTCTCCAGACAAAAGAAACCCCTCTACTTTTCCTTAAAGAACTGGCAATGGGGAAGGCATTGTAAATTTAACTCCTTCAGTGCGTGGATCATTGTATCTTTATGTTCAGTGTTTTGCTGTCATTACAGTGAGAGTTGCTGGCAATCCAATTATAAACACCAGGATCTCCTTGGTAGCTCATCTATTTTAAATCACACTGATCTCAGAGAAAAAAAAAAAAAAAAGTTGAGAATTTCATTCTCATAAAAGATCTTCTTACAGTGAACTCTATCGGGCTGGTCTGAAACAAATGCTTAATATATCTTTGGCCATATTTATTCAATAGGCTGATGTGGGGTTTGAGAGTTCCTTTTTACCTCCAGCACTAGGTAACAAGTTTATATTACAAAAACAGGAGGGATGGGCAAAAAGAAAAAGCAGAGACAATGCAGTACTTCTAGTTTTCTTCTTAAGCTGAAGGTAAATAATGTGTCAAAATCCACACGTGCACAAGATGTCATTATATATGCTGAATGTGCCTGAAAAATTACTGTGCATTTCAGCTCTGGCATGGCAGCATTTTTCATTGCAGCCACATGCATTCCCGTCCCCTCTTTAAAACTAGTTTTGTGAGGCATTTCAAATTGCATCAAGTGGAAACTTGGTTTTCCTCTTTCCAGAGTAGATGTGAAGGTTTCCACTAAGAATTCTGCAAATGAGTAAGTATATTGAAAAAGGGGAAAAAAAATCAGACATCAGTTTTATGCCTGAGGTATGGTTTAGAAATAGAAGTTTGGAGGTAGGTTAGAAGATAATTTCCAGTGTTTTGAAACTTCCTCAGCAATTATCTGTGTGTGTGAAATAGTTCTGGCTACAACTATTACCATACAGACACTTACTGAGATATTTTTGGCTTTTGTCCAAGGATGTGAAAAATTAATAACAAAGAAAGTACCGGTTTTTATTAAGGAACATGTGTGTTTCTTAAGCAGCCATGGGAAGCCCTGACTTCAGCCACTAATTTGTCAAGTGCTGCTCATACGGGGAGTTTTCTTAATACAGTATGCAACCCACAAAAAAGCTTGTTCTGTGATGCTTTCATGTGAAACGAAATGAAGTTTATTTGTGGTTGTGTCACTCAGACATATTAAATCATCCGTGATCTGAACTCTTTATAGTTATAGCAAATGCCCTTGAGACTGGGATAGGCTTTGCACTCTCACAAGATGGAAAGAAGAGTGTTCTTCTTGAGAGATGAACCCATGGTAGAGGTTCTGCAGCAGCTTTTGTGCTTATCATATGCTCGATGTGATGTGAAATATCTTTAAAGCAAACCAGAGGCAGTGCAAGTGAGGAAATCGATAGGGCTTCTGGAATGAAGCGTGATTGACGTTTGTAAAGTTGTTAGGAAACGCCGTAAACTATTAGAAAAAAGTGTCAATAAAGTGTGTCATTTCAAAAGAAGGATTAAAAGAAGATGATTGAGGCTGGATGATGCTAGCTGGGAAGCTTGGGAGTCCCTCAGGTTGCAGAGTGCTGACTGTGGGATACAGTCAGTGAAATAATAACAGTTTCTGCATGCGTGGGAGGGGCCATGAAATCGTTTCTTCTTGTGTTCCTGAGCTGTGCTTCTTGCTTTGTCCAGGATATTGCATGTTACAACCTGCTTTTATCAGCCAAGCCTGTGGTTACTGTAATAGAGTTCCTCCTGTTTGGTCTGTGCGAACATGAAGGCATTTTACTGAGTTTTTAAGTTCTACAGAGAAAGTGTTTTCCTCTGGGATGCAAATTAAGAGCACATTAGAAAACTACACCATCGATCTCTCTGGGAATTTCCTGCAGTACTTTTTGTAGTTCTGTGGAAAAGCAGCCTTGTCCATCTTACTGGTGGGTTGGGATAAATCATCCAGGATCAGACACTGCAGGTGAATGCTGTGCACTTATATGTTTTTCCAGTGAATTACTGTGTACCCTGATTTAAGTCTTCCAAAATTAGAGCCTGATTTTTGAAGAAGTGGAGCATCCAATGCTGTCATCTGTAATCAGCTGAATCTGCGAAAGCAAGCCTTAAAATTACTGCTTTTACAGAATATTTCTGTGTTCTTTATAGGCACTACAGTGCTTTCATATATATTTAGTTTTTATTGCAGTCGTGCCTTCAGCCATCAAGTGAATCTGACTGAGAAAAATACTTAAACACTGACTGAGTCAGGGTCATAGCACATGGAATGCCCTTCCCAAGCAGTAACTCTCTGGACTGCAGCTCCAACCATCTCAAAAGAGTAAATGGCAAAAGTTGCTTTTAACTTGGAGGGTTTTTCCAGCACCTTTGATGCTGGAAAGCCCAGGGCCCCCCTATACAGACCAGGAAAAACTGCATTTATACAAAGTTCTGTAAACATTAGTCTCTAAAGTTTGCTATTAGATACAGACAAAGGAGCTCTAACCCAAGAAGACAAAAGTCCTTCTCCTGCAGGTGCATTCAGGAACGTGATGTGACCCTGTCCTCTTGTCCTCTGCTCTGGGATACCTCCAGCTCAGGGTGTATGAAATCATAAGCCTTGTAACAAAAACTTACCCCAGTCAGCCCCAGAGTATAGATTTACCTGGAGGGCTCCAGGTAGTCTGGGTAGGTGACCAGACTGTGCTGTGGCGTGCAGAGCAAAGGGCTGCTGGCAGGAGCCTGCACCCTGATATAAATAACACATCATCTGAGTGCTGAGCTCTGCTTTTCCCACCTCCTCCCAGTAAATTTGATTTCGGGATACTCTCCGGAAAGGGAAGACCCTGCTCAGCAATAATCAATCAATTTACTATACATAGCCAAAGATAAAAAATTCACAAAATAGAGGGTGGTTTAAAGCCCCTTGCCAAGCTACCTGGCCCAGTTTGCCCTCCTGAAGCAATAGCAAAAGCTCTTGTAAAGCAGTAGGTAGAAAATCCCTGACTCTTCAACCCACTGTGTTTTCAATAAGGAGGACAAAGTTTCTCAGGAATACAGGGCTCACAGAGGAGTCCCTGGGGAAAATTAATGTTTAATCATAGTTGCATTTGAATAGTGGTAAAAAAATTATGTTTTGCCACACATCTCCATTTTATAATTTTGCTGTAAAATTATCACAACACCCTCCTGTGGTTTCCCAGCTGTGTATGTGTGACCCTGCAAAGACAAATTCAAAGACATGTAATGTGATGCCTGTTGCCAGGCTTGGGAAGTGTGAAGATGTGCAGTTTGTGCTGCTGTTTGCTCTGCCCTATATCTAGCACGCAGGAAGAAGTGATTGCCTCTCTAAAGTTTTTTTTTGTGGCTCTCTCCCTTCCTTGCCATTGATAATGATCTAACAGAAACTCCTTGAACCATTTCATCTTCCTCAAAAAAAGCACTGTTTTCTGCTTTAAAATAAGTTAAATAAAAGAAATTTGATTCTTTCCTTTAACTGATGGGCTCCAGCCTGGATACCTCCACTTTAATATTAGATCATAATTTACCTAAGGTAAGAGCTGGGCTTTCTGGCACCTTCCAGCCAAAGTAAAGTGGTATGTGCTGTCAGGCACCCCAAAAAAATCAGAATTGCTCACCAGAGTTGCCTCTTCCCTTTTTCCACCAAGGGCCTCACTGGCATGTAGGATCTGAAACCAGGCACTCCTGGTAGATGCTAAAGTTAGGTGGGACAAGTGGTAGCCTTTACACATAATTTAATTTGCTGTGGGCTTGACTGGGATGAGGATTTTGTTCCATGTGTTAAGCTTTTCGTGTTTCATGTTGATTTTTATTTATAGTTTTGTTTTAACAGATGAAACTCATGGCAAGATAAATAGCTACCCTAGGAATTTTGTCAGTGATACTTTGAGATGCTTACAAAGGATGAGAACTGTTATGTTAGGGACAGAAAAGTTTATATTCAAATAGTGTCCAGATTAAATAGTTTTTTTACTGCACTATTTCTTGTCTGAGTGAAGTGCCTGAAGTTAGCATTGAATATTTGAAATGCAGGCACAAGCAACTGATAAGAAAAATACAATTACAACTAGCCCTAAAGATACTGCACTTAAAGGAGGATCACACTTATGTGCATTTAGAAGACAATATTAATAAAACACTTAAAATAACTTCATATTAGGGAATTAGGCTGTTATTTTTTAATGAAACTCTGGGGCCATTTTATCCAGACAGTGTAACATTTTATTCATATAATAGAAATCCAGATAAAACAATCACTTTTCTTTGCTAACTGGGAGCTGTGAATTTTAACAATCACGTTAATAGTTTTAGATAACTAGAAAAGTGGATTAAATAAAGTACAAAACTTTCCATTTAGGAACTCAAAAGCCATCCCAGTTCAAAGGTCCACCTGCTCCCTGTGCCAGCAGTGTCTTGGGACAGCCGTGCTCACTGGGGCCCTGTCCTGTCTCTCTGAGCCCATGGGGCAGCAGCCAAATCCAAAATCCCTCACCAAATCCCACTCCCAGTCCAGTCCTGTCTCTGTCCTGCCCCACAGTGGCCTGAGCTTTCCTCTCTGGGATTTCACCATCCATTCACATGGCTTAGATCTTAAAACACTTTTTTTTTTTTATTCAAGTATTTGGTTGTACTTCATTTCTGCTTCTGACTATCTGACGCAGTTTTTGACCCGTTTTCCCCACTTGTAGTAACAAACAGTGATTATTTTCCACCAATGTGTGTGTGGATGTGTCTGAATGTTCTGCAGGTGCTGCCACAACACCACTGTTGTGCAAAGGAATTTAGATGCCCTTTTTTTTTTTGTTACCATGGTATAAACAAGTGTGATCAAGAAATTTAGTCAGATTTCCAAACTCTTTCAGCTGAGAAATTAATTAAAAGAAAAAAAAAATTGAAGCTTAGAGTTCTCCCAAATCATTTGATGTTGATTGGAGATACTCCTCAGAACTTAAAGGTTATGCTTGACTTCATTAAAACCAGTATTTAATGTCACTTTACAAAGTGTCCCTGTGAAAACCACAATCATTGTAGAAGGAAAATGCATCAGCATTTGATCTTTGGGTTTTTTTTCAAAGTTTCTATGCAGTAGGTTGGGTAGCTGCTGGTTGCCATATACATTTCTTTAAAATTGTGTTTATTGCAAATTGTGACTTTATTCTTCTTTTAAAATATGGTGTATGAGTGTAAAGCTTCTCAGTGCAGAAGTTTTTTGGGAATTCAGTAGGAAAATTGCCAAAAGCTCTGTTGTTATTTGTTCACCATCGTTGGGAGGGTTTGCTGCTCTGACTTTTGTACATGCATCAACAGTACTTCCTTTCAGTTTTGTGTAAACTGACAGTAAATTTCTCCATACCATAATTGGGGGGGTTTCAGTTGCTTTTGATTTGCATTTTCATAGAAAGAAGCACTAAACCCTAAATAAGCCTTACCCCAGGAGCCCACCCTTGCTCTCTCTGTGGGATTTATGTTGGTTAACCACTCACTGCTGTTATAAAACACCACATCTACAACATCATCATTTGTGAGCTACTTTGTGGTGGGAGAGCAGGAGAGAAACACACAGAGGGATTGTAAAACGTGGATGTAGAAGACGTTATGTCATTGTTCTCCAGCCCTGGAAATCCTGCACCCTCATTTTTCTTTACAGCATGACAAATAAAGTTCCAAAGGAAACAGCAAATAGTGCACTCCAAAGTTTTCATAGTTCCTGTGGGAGGCAAGGGGAGCTGTGTGCATACACACCTCTTATTTGTATCGGCATCTTTCTTTCATGTTTGCAAATCAGGAGGTTAAACACCTGTATTTATACACTCAAACAAAGAATTAGAAGCTGAGCATGGAAAGCGCAACCATTGTTGCCTCCAGAAGAAAGTGATTAGCTGATTTTATTTAAAATTCCATTTTCCCTTTCTTTTCTCTGAAGGTTTGCTGTGGGAGTGGCTGTTGAGGTAAGGGTACCCAAAACATTAGTTCTAACATAAACAGGAGAGTGGCGGCTTCGCAGAGGAAGTGGTTGTGTGTTCTTGGCCTTGTGCTGTGGGTTTCTTCTTTTTCCATGGCCGAGCCGTTTCAGTTTCTATTCAGTCTTGGCATTTGCTGTTGTTGCCAACATCTATTTCTTGAGATAGATGAGATCCACAGACCTGCCTGCACCATCCAGCAAAACTGCATTTTAAACCCTACTTTCAATGACATTGAGAATAGAAATTTGTGGATGGAGGGAGGGAAAACGCTGCTTAGAGAAGTTGTATCCTTTTCTCTTCTCCTTGTTATTTTTTTTTTTCCCTCATTTTGGGCCTGACATGCTTCTTTGCCAAGACCACAGTTACTTGTTTGTGTAAGAAATAACATCTAAATGGAGCAATTGATTTGTGGATATCACACAAATTTGTTTTATGGTATTACAAATGACTTTAGGGCCATCAACACAGTAAGTGCTATATTAGCAGCTTCAGCTGCTTGCCAAAACCTGCTACAAAATTTGAATAGAGGCAATAAATTGACGCTCCTTGCTAGTTTTTGCTGTTGTCCGTGGTGTACCTGTCCAGTGGATAAATGGATGACATATTGTCCATCTGTGTATATCAGGAAGACAAAATATTGGGTTTTTTACCCACTCTTCTGTTTATCCATCCCTGTCTCTCACTTCCTATCTACCATCTCTTGCGCATTCACCGCTATTCAGCTATGAGCAATAAGATACAATTGTATCAGCAACCTCTGATGCTGAATTCAGACATCCTGGACTGTGTGGGTATCATCTTGCCATTTCCTGTGGACTGAAGTTTATTTATGCACAGGTTCAGCAAAAATCTGAATTAAGAGCCACTTTTGGCTCTTAAACCATGTGCACAAGGCTGGATGAGGATCTCTTCATACATGGTTGTTTTCAGGGTACTACAGAGGGGTCTTTTCCCTCAGGACTGCCTGCAGAGTCCTAGAAGCCCTGGTGGGAAAGGGAATTTATTGGAGGTTTTCTGCTGTAATCAAATCTCTTCAGAGCCTGCCCTGACTGGTGAACTCCAAAAGTTTTTGGGTAGGTCTCCTGGCAAGGTGGCCCCAGGGGTGCAGGAAGGAGTCAAGAGCACCCAAGAGGCACTTGACCTCTCTCTGCATTTAGTTAATCCCCTGGGATTGTGGAGGTCCAAAGGCTGCATTTCCCAACTGTTTTGTCTGTGCTCTCTGTGCCGGCTGCTCCTGTGGGCTGTTCTTGGTGGGGGGGCAAGAACGAGCAAGAGGGATGATCTTTGCATTTTCCCCTAAAAGTTGAAGTTGCTAACTTCAGCCAAACAGTGGTTAATCTTTCCGAAAGGGTAGATTTATAGCCTGGCTTCTAAGCATTTGAATTCATTGTTACAGCTAATGGACATCTCATATTGTCTTAAATCACTGGCTCCTCAGCTTGCCAAATAGTAATAGAAACCTTAGAGCTGCCCTAATTTGGCACCTATGTTTCAAATCAGTTGCCAAAGGAACTTAGAGGGGGGAAGAAAGATCAATTGAAATGTTTTTCTGAGTGCTTTCCCTGTGAAATGCTTTGCAGGGCTTGAACTCCTGAATATCCTATGCAGGCTATGGCACTTTATTAAAAAGTTCCTGCTTCCTGCTACATGGTTACTTTTCCACGTTAAATGAATTTGTCTAATTTACCTTAGAGGGAGATACATATTGATTTGGTAAGCAAATGAAAAAATATGTTTATAGAGAGCCTGAGTTTCTTCCACTGCTGTTACATGATGAATATGGAACATGAATATGAAATAGTTAGGTCTGTTAATGATCTCCTGTAGGAGTTGTCCCTGTGTGAGGTATGGGCAGTGACTTTACATGGTGTGATTTATGGATGTATCTTTACATTTACGTTAGCAACCTCCTCCTCCTGCTTGTGCCAGTAGCACATCACAGTGCATCTCATTTCCTATTGTGTGAGAAATTATTGTGGAGCTCCTGAAGGGCTGAGGGAAGGACCTCCAGGCTGCTGGAGGTGGAACCAAGAGATAAAATCCTGTGACTCTTGGTTTCCTAATGTTGAAACCTTACGATGCTGTCTGGGAAGACTACCTTGCTTTGAGGCAGCTGCTGTAGAGAAGGGTGGAAAGGCTCTGCCTGCCCTCTGTGAGACTCATTCATTCAGTCATTGCAGCTGCCTTCACACCGGTGCAGCCTAAATGCTACAAAAAACACAAATCATGGCCTAGTTCGTGTTAACAGGCACAAGGATTTGAATGCCAAAAGAAGAGTCTGGAGAGTTTAGGCTATAATGAGGTAACCTGAAAAATTTTTCAGGAAACCCATGGTTGTCTTGCCCAGCACTCATTCTTTGATGGCATGGACTTTTTCTTGTTTAAGAAAGACCTTTTCTTTGTTCTAGGAAAATACCAAGGTGATCATTGCACTGTATAGCAGATTTTTCTCTTGGAAAAACTGTCTTGCACATGATTAACTTTATGGTACATAATAGAGAGAAAGCTGCAAGGTGATGGTTAATGGCATTTGAAAAGCCGTCGTTAACCTCAGCTTATAGAGATTTACAGAGATTGCCTAATACAATCAATATGCTGATTACATTATAATAAATAAGTGTTTATGAATTTAAATTCTTCAAAGGAATAGGGAAATATATAATATATGTATTCCTTCCACTTCCCTCTTCCATGTTTATAAAAATAGGTTCATTTAGCAAGTAATTTTTCTCCTGAAAAAAAATATTTTTTTTTTCCTTTTGAATAAAAGTTTCCCCAATATACTTTATGTATATGGATCTATATATACACACAGGCATGTGTGTGTTTGTATATATCTATATCCCTTTATATATGGAGTTCATTCCCCACAGAATTTTTAATGGTTGTGCCGGTGGCTGAATAGAGCAAAGACGAGCAATAAAGTGATGTGGGGAAAAAAAAGCAAGTGTGACACATGGGGGAAAACAATGAAAGGACATGAACACTGGAAAAATAAAAAATAAAAAGAAAATAAAAAAAAGAGAACCAGAAGCACCAGGAGTGAAGTGGTTAAGGAGGCTGCCACAGCAGGAAGCGGGTATAACTCTGTTTGCTGTGTGCTCATGGGAACCGAATTGGAAAGTGTTGTGGTAAAAGTGTGTGGAAAAAAAAAAAAAAAGAAAAAGACAGAAACATGAATTGAGCTATAAATATCTGGTTTTCTTTGAAGTTTGGTGACCAGCAATTAATGTTACTGGAAATCTCATAAGGAGTTGTTGTTTTATAAACTCTGGTGTGGCTGAATGAGGCAAGGTAGAGAGAATATTAGCTTATCTCCAAAGGCAGAACGTGTACACTGATTTTTAAGCTACTGTGACAGGTACAGACTAAGTACAGAATAAAGCCTTGTGTTCCTTTCCTCTGCTAGGGCTGCTGGCTACAGAAGTGTATTTAAAATGACATAAAGTAAAGAAAGGTGTATCTATAAGGACAGGGTCTATATGTCACATGTCCTGTTAGTGAAAATGGGAGAGAAACATTTATATTCTGATTTTGTCCACACTCTTTGAAAATCAGACCTCTTAGAAGAAATTAACCCTAGAACAGCAGACTGTTGTCTAACATATTTGTCAGAGATTAAAAATCCAATAATGTGTAGTAGTCCAATAAATGGACTTGAAGGTCACAAATTATTTTTTGGGATTTATCTGTAAATAAAAATATTATTTTCCCTAAAAAAAAGAGCCCAATATAGTGCTAAGAATTTTAATTTTTCTTTTCCAGTGAATTCTTAGCTGCTATATTCAATTTAGTTGCCATATTGCCCCTGTAAGGGAGAGATGTCATTCTCAGTGAATATGATCATATTAAATGTCTATTTAAAGCTGGTAATGATGTTGGAAAGCTGGAGATTCTAAAGAAATATGTATCACTTCCACGTGAAGCTATTTAGTTGGGTCTGTTTGTAGTTGGTCATTTCAGTGGCTTCCATTTATTGAACAGATTTTGTCTCAAAGCCTTTCACAAACTTAAAGATGCACATTCTAAAACTGTGTGCTGAGGTGTGTGTGTGTGTGTTTAACTCAAGAGTTCAACTAGAACAGTGCAGTTGTCAGGATGAGTATCTCAAATACATCTTTCCCATGAGCAGGAGAGTGTTTCCAGCATCTCTTTCGGCTTGATACCTGTCCATCCTGGATTTCCTGGACAGGGAGGACAGGTTGTACTGTGGGATGTGAAGTAGCATCATGATCTTGGTCCCTCCTGAGGGTTTTTTTCCCCATCTCTGGGTACTCATATGGAAAGAAATGTAGGTAGGAGGCATGGAGAATAAGCACATCCTGGTGTCCTTTGATTAGAGGAAACCAGCATCCCTGGGAGAAACTGTGGCCAGCTGCACAGCTCCTTTATGGCAAATAGTTCAGGTTTACAAAGTCTGCAGAGGCACATTCTGTACAGATCCACTGCTGGCCTATGGAGCAGGTAGGATGTGCAGGCTGGACAGAAGAACTTGGCTTAGAAAAACTGAAAGGACAGCCCTGCTCCACTTCTAGCCTTGCAGAAAGACCCAGGGCCTTGCCCCGTGCTATCGAACGTACCCATTCTGCCAAGGTAAGTTGTGTTTCAGGAGGTGAAACTCGTTAGATCAGGTTCTGTCTGTTTGTTGGTGGTGTGATGCGCAGCTCCAGCCGAGGACGTGGCTGCTGGGGTTCTTGTTGTGCAATTTTTTTTTTTAACTGGCTGCACAACTGTCAGCATCGTGTCCGGGTGAGTTTCTTCCTCCAGTGCTCGTATTATTTGCTCTGGGGGCCCTTGTCAGCTCACATTCAGCTTGTTTGCAGACAAAAACTACCAGCAGGGAATGAACTGTGATTGAAATTGAGATGCTGAGCTACTGTACAGGCTCTCAGTGAGACATGGCTGCTTTGTATACAAGTGTCTGAGCTCTCTGGGACTGACTTTACTGTTGTTTAAATAAAATCCAGTTCTGATTGGTTTACTGAAAAGCTCAGCCTACCCTCAAGGCCCTGCTTTGCACTCAGATTATTAAAAAATTAGCTGGAGGCTGTGTTTGGAGTTTAATTCACTCCATCACTTTGCTTCATACATAGACGTATTTCTCCCTACAGCTGCAATCTGCAAGAAGTAGCTTTAGAGCTGAGACATGCCATGGTCTCACCGAATCAGCCTGAAATATGTGAAGACAGTAGATTTTAATCAAACTTCAGGAGAGTGAGAGAGAGAAGTTCTCCAGTCGATTTGTAGGTTCATTTTCACCAGGGTATAGTTCAGTGCTGGAAAACAGAGCCAAGGGAAGGAAAAGCAGCCCGGGACTTTGTTCTAAACACAGCTGTCCTGTGGCATGTCATTAAATATAATAATTCTTGCACTGCTCTCTGCTTTTAGCAAAAGGAATCTTTAGAAGTCTTTGAGAGAGAGGAATTTGTATGGATTAAAGCCACTGGGATTATCACAGTTGCCTTTGCTGTGCCAGATTTCTACCCTCTGTTATTGTCTTCTTGTGTTTTTGGTTGTGTTTTTTTTTTTTTTTTTACCACATCACTTCTACCACAACTTCGTACTACTGACTTGTAAATGAAATGTATATTAGAATGAATCATCAGGACAGAAAAGTCCTAGGCTTTTTTGAATGCACCACTAAGCACCTTATCTGCATCTAAATATCTTTACAAATCTGAGTCTTAGTGAGAAACTTAATGCTGCTTTATTCTGGCAAGCCCAGGATATAAATGCCCAGCACTCAAACTTTACTTTTGATTGAGTTTGCACACTCATGCAAATGCCTTACACTACCCTCAGGAAAATGCTCATTTGATTTTCAGGCAAAAGATTGTTCAGCTTCAGTATTGGTTTGGGAAGCAGGATGTTAAAAGAGGAGAAGGCCTTCAGTGCCACACCAGGCTCCCAGTAAGGCCATAGAGAACAATATAGTTCACAATAAATGTGATATTATTTTATTTAAATCGATAAAATAAACCTACATTAGCAGAAAAAAATCGTGGGTTTTTTTATTTTTTTTAATTTAGCTGTTTATTTGTCTGTGCAGGTTTTGATACGTCATTGACAAAAATTAGACTTTGTAAATATTCAAGCATTGTTTCAGGAAAAAAAAAAGGCACCAGAGACGTTTCTTCCCAGAAATCCTGTGGTACGATGGCTGCAAATTTCATATGAAACAGTATTTACATCAAGGAAATTTTGCTGGTTTTTTCTGTCCACATCACTGATACTATCATGCTGCAAACATCATCGTAGAAATTACTTGAGATTAGGATAAGCTTGATACGCTTGTGAAAAGAATTATATGATGTGGTGTCTACAATAACACGGATATGAGACTTGATGGTCCAGGAAGTCTCCTTCACATTTCCATGTCTTCAGCACAAAAAAAAGGTGTTTGTTTTGTTAATCGTTAGGTAGCTAATCCAACTCGGCTATTTTGATTTCTAATCCTATCAGAGACAAGGCTCTCTTTACGCTGGAAAACAAATCTCAACGGAAAATGCACCTCGTTTGGCACTGAAAACAAAGCTTCAGACTAATTGAATTCCAAGAAATGTTAATACCATTTTTCTCCTGTTCTTGTGGAACAATATCCTGATTCTTGATGCTTGTCTTTGGTTATACTCTTTGTGGCTAATGCTGAGCTTATGGGAGATTTGATGGAATAATGGCAGTGTTCCTTCATGACAGATCATATTTGGATCTGACCCTACAGCTGGTCTTTCTCTGCATGTGTCACTGCAACCGAAGGCAGAAGGGCTCAGCAATTAGTACTTTTCCTAAGTAATAAATTAATTCATCCAGTTCGGTGCACGATCTTGTTGTTATGCGGTGGAAAATAGAATCCATACTTCTGTTTCTGGTGGGCTGCAGTGATATAATGAGCACTACGGGCTTTCTAGTATCCTTTGTTTGCATTTGGAAAAACATAACACTTCTCCCACTGAGAATCAGAAATCTTCCTGTGTTCTTGTGAACACAACATTCCAAAATGCAGCGTGAAGAGGTTTAGATGTTGGCAAGGAGCATGGAAGAGGCATTTCACAGCATACCACCACTGTCCCAAGAAGAAAGGAACAGTGCTGGTCCTGAAAACTTGCTCAAAAGTGTTTAAATCTATTTGAAGGCGTTATCTGAGTAAAAGGTAATCAGTGCATGGCTTGCCTTTCAAAAGCTTTGAGCAGTTTAGCTATTTGTAAATGCCGACTGGCTCACTTGTCCTTGGTGCAGGAGAATAAAACCCATTCAGACTTGTGATAAATGGAGAGTGATGGAGCTCCCCCAGACATGTTTGGGTGATTGAGATCATGAAAACTGAGGTTGCAGTTCCCATATCTCATATTCTTCAGATATCCAAGTTAGTGACAGGCTATGGAACTGTAGGAAAGTTTGTGGGCCAAGAGAACAGAGCCACAGGTAATGCTTGGGGGAAAAAAACATAGGTTGAGCTGCTTAATGCACACTTTGATTGTCACCCTCCCCTAAAAGGAAGCAATGTCTTTAATTAAAATTAATGAAGATTATCCTTCAATTCCCAGATGGAAAAAAGGGAATATGAGTTCATCATTGTGCTCCTTTGCACGGCCATCACTATTTAGTTACAAACACAACTTAGAAATCTAACTCCTGCAGTCTGCTGTACTGTGTTCTGTACCAGGAGCAGCGTGTATTTTATTCCAAGGGAACTACAGAAATGAACCCTTCAGCTCAGGGAGCATTGCAATTGTAAAGCCCTTATAACAGCAAAGGTTTCAGTTTCGTTAAGAGAACACTCACATTTTTGTTTAGAAATATAGTTAATAACTACGTATCATGTGTGGGAGAAATTAATTACTGAACTGTTCATGTGTAATCCATGTGATATCTCACATAATTCAGTCAGCTGAATATAGTGCGCTGGTTTTAATAAAATAAATATAGGCTATTCAGTATGTAAATTTGCTAGGTAAAAATATACACTAATGGATCATTAACCTCTCTTGAACTTGTGTTCTTAGTGAAAATCACATTAAGTGAACATGGGATTGTGGCAATAGAGATCTGTTAAGGAAGAATCCCAGGAAGCAAGCTGAGCTGGGAGATACTGCAGCAGAGAAGCCAGGTGGGGCATGTAGCACTTCTCAGAGCTCTTTAGACTGAGTGGAAAACTGGGATGCAGTTCCTGCTGGGCAGAGAGCTGGTTGAATGGTCATCGACAGGGACAAGCACCTATGGGAAGTGAGGAAATACTCATTTCCTCCATCTCCACTTTCTTGCCATGCATAAAAATTCTTCTTGTCTGTGTACCACTGATGCTCTGCAGTGTCTAGAAGGGCTGTGCTTGGCTTCTTGGACATGGAAGGGCTGAGAAGTTTGGTTTGTTCATGAGCTTTCTAAAAATCCCCCACACTGGTGTATTAGGCCTTTAGCCAGCCTATCAAGCATAAATAATTTATCTCTTTCATCAGGGTTACAGCCCTCTGTGCCCCTCTGCAAGGGCTAACACCCATCCTGAAATCCAGCTGGCTTCATCTTCCCCAAAGAGAACCATCTTCACGGGGGACTGAGAAATCAGAGCCAAGGCACATGTGCTGAGCTGCTGAGGTGTTTGCATGGCACCTGCCCACACACCGACTCTAACCATTATTATCCGCCTTTCAGTTTCACAAGCACAGGATTTTACTCCTAAAAATAGCTGCAAGGGAGCCGTGGAGAGCCACAGCAAATAGGACTCCTTCAGATCGCTTTGATCTCTATCTGCAGTTGCGTGGGTTTAGAAGTTACAAAGTAGATTTCGGTATCAAACACACCTTCGGCTTTGGTAAGTATCTCTGGAAAAAAAAAAAAAAAAAAAAAAGCCACCTGTCAAGAGGAGAGGATGCTAAACCCGGGCCACATTGTCAGCTGTGTGCCAGTCCTTTGCAGCTAAGACATAACTGAATTCAAAATCATCTGGGTAAGGCATCCAAAATGTAGTTATTTTTAACTAGAAGAGTGTATTGTAAAACTGTAGCCCACTCTGCATTCAGTTTTTCATATTTTAAATACCCAATTCTTTTTATAAATTTTCCTCTCTGTTAAAAGCAGAGCTTGAGATGGAATAGTGCCCCCTCAGCCATTTAGAACTGAAGCAGTGGGGACCACTAACTGTGGCTGGCTTTGCAGCTTTAACTGGCCTTTATTACCATAGCCATAAATAGCAAACCGCCCCAAATATTACAGGAGTTTTGTTGGCTTTAACCAATGAAGTAGAACAAGACCTCTGAATACCCCATTAGTTCCAGTGCTGTGCTTTGACGACTTTGCATTGGCAGCTCTTTTTCTATACAAGTCACTACCCTCACCCGTGTCTCTTAACAAATACCGTTGACAGGCACCATTGCAATTTTTCTGCATGTTCTGACAGTTTAATTCAGTACCTCCTGGCTAAGCAGCCAGAGCCTGAGGGGGTAATTCAGCACCTTGGCATCACACTGCTGCAATTAAAATAATTAAGGGAGTTGGGATGGGCTTACAGAGCTTTCTGTCTTCTGCAGCCTTGTACAGAGAGTGCACTTTCCTATTCCCTCATGGAAAGAATACAGGAGCTTCCTTTACAATATGCTGCAGTGATTTTTTTTTTTTTTTTTAAGAAGATGCTAATTTCCAGGCTCTCTTTGCAAAGCTGTTTGCATTTATGCCTAACAACTTTGCTTTCTCTTCTTGTATACAACCCCATTTCCTTTTTTTTTTTTTTTCCCTTTGAATACAAGGGGGCAAATACTTTATATTCCAGCTGTGTTTTCTTTTGATTGAGAGAGGTCCATAACCTCTTGGCTGCATAATCTTAGTCAAATCATTCACTTTGGTGCTTAGTAAGGACAACTAAGCACAGCTATCTAACTTGGTAGGTCTTATTTCTCTTACTGAGAAGGAAGGAGGAATAGGAAGAATGAAAGCTAATTTTGCTCTACCTTTACTGTTAAAGGCAAAACAGGAGAGTCAGGTTTTGTGGGTCTGTGCATATCTGTTTAGAAAACATATGTATATGAATAATGTGGGTATGTATAAAGAAAAGGGTTTTTTGTTTCCCACTGTTTATATATCTCATAGTGGGTACACTTATACTACTTGCACATATACAAGCCCTACAGAAACACATTTTGCTGAAGTGTGTATCCCATATCTCTCTAAACCAGGTGAAATTCTGGTTTTACTGAACGGAAACCTCCCCTGACACCTCTGGGCCCGCATTCCACCTGGGAGCTCACCTTGTTCGTGCTGCCAGTGAACTCCAGAGGATGGAGATAAGCATTTGAAAGGAGCTGTGATAAATATCAGCTGTGTGAAGTGAGCAGAAATGCTCTGTGTCATGTTCAGCTCATCTGGTGTACGCAGCACACGCAGGTATATCGCACGCTGATCTGAGCCCCCTTATCTGCCCGTGCTGTGTGTGTGTGTGTGCCTGCTGCAGCCTTTCCCTGGATAACTGCTATCAAGCTCGAAAAATGCTGCCCCTGTATTTTGTCAGACCCTGAAACATTAATCATGAGGAGTTAAAAAATAGTCTCGGTCAACAGTACTGCAAGAGATTTGTTCAGCGGGCTCAGGTCACGGGTTTTCTGCAGCTTGGGAGACCTGTGTGGTGTGAACAGAGTGAAATCCAAGGAGTAACCTGTTCTCATCAGGGCTGGTGAGCAGTGCCGGGTTCTGGCTTGGAAGCTTACCACCTTTAGCTGTTCCTAAACCCATGCCTCAGAGACATGGGCTGTCGTTGGTGTATATTGCCATTCATCTCTCTTATCACCCTTTTCTTAGTGACTGCTGTTTTTCCTGTTAGTTTTCTAAGGCCAGGAAGACAAGCCATCTCCAGCTGTTGGGGAGGGAGAGGAGTTATTTCCATTGACCAGCCGGGAATTTGGCCAGCTAAAGCCTAGGTGCCACATAAATGTCCCTTGCAGGTTTCTGAAATTAGGAGGAGGAGCAGATTGTGGCTGCATCAAAAGGTGGCCTCTTGCCTGGTGACCACATAAGAAAAGTCTTTTCTTAATGCTCTTGCTCAGGAAGGGAGGAGAAAACTGACATTTCCTCCTGTGGGGCTTTTCTATGTTCAGAGAATCATAAAATGCTTTAATTTGGGAGGAACCTTAAAGCTCATCTAGTTTCACCCCTCTGCCAATTGGCAGGGACACCTTCCACTGGATCAGGTTGCTCAAAGCCCTATCCAGCCTGGCCCTGAACAATTTCAGGTATGGGGCACTCACAGCTTTTTTGGGAAACCTGTGCCAGGGCCTCACCACCCTCAGATGTAGGGTTGTATTTAGTATTTTTCTGCCTTTGATAATACTGTAATCCCTGCTCCCTGTGTGCAGCACTGCTATAATGAGTGTGAGGGATTGGTGTCTTCAAAAGGGCTTAAACTCCTTCAAGCCATAAATAAAAAGAAAGCAAGTACTTAATATAAATTTCTACGCCTGTTGAAGATTTTCTTCGGGTGGCTCACGTTGTGACCTGACCCTTGCAAAGCAGTCTGGTACCAAAAATAAAACCCCTGTCAAAAACTTCTTCTTTTTTTTTTTTCTTTTTGTTGTTTACCTAATATATTGAACTAAGAGATACTACAATTTAAAATGCTCTTTTGAAAGACAAGACGTGTGCCTCAATGTGCACTGGTGTGGGCTCGTTCTCCCAGCTGCAGCTCAACAGGGCTGTGCCTCTCTCGGCACGACCTGAGCGTTCAGGTGGGACCGATGGTTTTCAGCTTTGCTGCTCTTCAGCGTTTCACATCTGTCATTTGAATCTTTCAGGAGTGAGGGGGAAGGAAGTGGGCTTTCAGGTTTGTATTTGTGATGGAAGTTCCTGATTACGTGTAGAAATGGATTGTGCATTTCTGCCAGGGCACTTTAAATTGTTTGGGATAACGAGTACCCATACAATACCCTGGCTGATTTAATAGCTATGTGGGGATGTTGCTTGTTTTGCCCTTAGCTGATGCTAAAGGATATTAGAGCTGTAGCAAAAGAGGGACTTCATGATCCCAGAGCATCTGCTACAACCTCAGAACACGGTTACTGCTACCAGGTCTGCACATCCAGTGAAACACGCAGCCGCTTCAGTTGGATTTTCCTCTCACCTCCACAAAGGTGTGCTTAGGAAGTGATATGTCTATGCCTCACCTATTTTACTAGTAAGATCTTTTGCCCATTTCCTGCATACTGAGAAGCCTCCCTGATGTCAGCTGGTGATGCAGTGGAAAGAGCAAGAGTCATCTCCCATGTTCAGGCTGGGCCTTTCCTGTGCACGGCTTCTCTCGCTTCCAGGAAGGCTGCTGTAACTTTAAAAAAGATTTTGCAAAGCCTCTACCTCCAGTAGCTCAGCTGAAATAAGAGTGTCTCATGAGTTTAATGGATCAAACAGCGGTGATGGGTTTTATGGCTCTTTTTCACTTTAGGGCTAAGGGAAGAGAGAGCAGGGCAGGTTGGTTTTAAATTCAAGGATTTATATTATTAATCCTCCTGGCTAATTATAATTTATGGGATCCTGATAAATTAATATGTAGTTGCTATTCAAACACAGAGAATAGCATAAGGCAGGCATAAACAAGTCTCGTTCATTCTTAATTTATTTTCACCAATGGAGAATGTTAAATAAAATAACACTGGGGCATTTCATGGGAAGTTTCATTTTCACTATTCATCTTCGGATTTATGGACTTCATATAACAATTTTCCAAACATTTTTCCCTCTAATGAAAATCATGTCGTGACTTTGAGGGTACTGAACACCCTGCAGAAGCAATAGTTGTAGTGTTCTTTTTTAACACAGATTTCAGGCTTGCTGTAAGAGTAGGGATGGCAAAGAAACCCCCTTGACTGGTTATTTTTAATGCTGTGAATTTAAGCATGTATTAAAGTGAGAGGCTGACATCAATAGCATTGTGTGCATTTCTCTTTGAAGCTCTTGAGTATGTTTAAGCCCTGCTTGGCACTCTACCAGCCCTGGGCTCTCTCTGGCAGAAATTGCGACAATCATGAAGAAGGTGAGTGTTTGTAAAATTATTTTTGTAGAGCGAGGAAATCATGGAGTTATGAGATGCTTCTGGAGCACAGATTACTAGACAGCCAAGAATACTAACATTGCACAAAATCTGTCTTAATCATAAGTAGCATCTGTACTTTCTGTAATTACAAGGTCAGACAAAGAAAGCAGAATCTAAAGTGGTGACAAATATCTCAGGCAGATTGGATAAATAACAGCTAGTGTGTAAGGGGCAAAATATGATGAATCAGCATCTTCCATTTAGGATACAGAGAAAAATGCCTGAGTCAGGACTGAACACATGCTCCTGCTCCCTGTGCTGCTGTGCCTCCCCCCATTTTTACAGGTACAAAGCTTTTGGGAGATCCCACTAGTAATGTGCATCAAGGGCTTACTGTACAGAAAGGTGTTGACAAGTGGGTAACACCCAGGGCACGGGGCTCTGCCACTCTGGTTTTAAACCAAAGGGTAAATCTTCAAACTGTTGGTCTTTTTCTCAGCCTTTTTTTACTTTTGTTGCTTCCATAAACCTGCAGTGTCTTCATTAACACTGGGTAAGTCTGACCATGTCTAGTCCCAGAATAAATGTGGTTTCCCATGAAGCGTGGCTCTCTCTTCTGCCAAATAGAAAATGGAGGCTGCTGGATTATTAATAAAATTGTTGTTACTTTTAAGTAGTAAAAATTGTAATAAATGTGCTGGAGATCAAACTGGAATCTGGGGAAAAATAGTGGTTTGGCCTTTTAAAATCTTTGACTTCCCTTAGGTGGTGTGTAGCTCACCAGGTCCCACTGGGTCTTCCCTAGAGAGAAAGAAATAATACAACAAATAAGTATATTCCTTGTTTGGATCTTGTTTGCATTTTTTAAAGCATTTTATTAAGCAATTTGCATTGATCTTACTCTCTTGGAAAATGTCCTAGAGCACAAAAATACCTTATTGTAAGGTATGACTTAGACTAAATATTAGACTGTACAAAAGGTTCTGTTGCAATAATTTGCAGGTCTGGCTGCTTGTAAAAGCAAACCCTTTTGCTTTCCAATTATAAAAAAAAAAAAGAACTTTAAGGAGTTCCTTAACTTGTACAAGCACTTTTCCCCAGGATGTTTATATATATATATATATTGGGATTTTTGATGGCAGAGATATGTTGAAAGAATCATGTCCAAAGACTATTTTGTTACACTGACATAAATTCCTAGTGCAGAGCTATTTTGGGGCCTTGAAGACCAGAGTCTGTATTTTTAGTAGCAAGATGTAGGCTTCTACATGACTTTAGTGCTTTTGAAAACATTGCTTATCTTGTAATCCATTCCTACAGTTCTGAGATACAGTTTTACTTCTCAATTTACCATATAATTATCTCTCAATTTTCCATCTAATTACTGATATTTTTTTAAAAACAAGATATTTTCTAAATTCATAACCTGACTTCCAGCTTGGCAAATTTACCAGTTCCCAAGATCTCTGCAATTTTATTTTCCATAGGGAAAAGCTGGCAGTGCAGCAAATAGTGTTTTGCAATTAGTCTACTTCATCCAATATTTTTCAGGCAGCAAGGGCTTCTGTCCAAGTATTAGATGACCATATAATGGCATCAGAGGCTTCTGGTTTGCAAACGTCTTGGTAATCAGTTCTAATTTTACATTTCCTGGGTATGTTTGGCATTGCCAGATTCAGCATCTCTTGAGGGTTTTGATTAGAGTCATCGAAAAATTTAGACTGGAGGGGACCTCTGGAGGTCACCTTGTCCCCCCTCCTCCTCAGAGCAGGGCCAGATTCCTCTCTGTGCAATCCCAGCAGCAGCAAGGAAAGTATTGAAAGAAAAGAAAACCAACCACACTTACCCACGATACCTCAGTAGAATTTGGGGAAAGAAGGCATGCTAGATTTGTGCTTCTCTTCACCCTTTGACCCCATCCCCAGTCATCAATACCTAAAATTACACTCAGCCTGTCCCAGCCTCTGCTCATCAGTTTTTGTTTTCTGCTAATGGAGAGGGAATTACCGCTTAGGACAGGCAGTGGACTGTGACTCCAAAACTAAAATTGTGCAAGTGTGCATTTGCTTTACTGATTTAATTGAGTCTCCTTTTTTCTCCACTAACTTGACTTGTAGGGCCAACAATACCTGCATTTGTTTCCATTTTTGTTAAGCCTGTGCTGCAGGTCCGGTGTGAGATGTGGATTTGCCCATTGCATAAACCAGCCTGATTATGATTTCTCATTGAGTTAGATAGTGGTTGTATGAACTTGTTCAGCTCCATTAAAATCAGAGTGACAGGAGAGAGCTAAGGCTCAAATTAACACACATCTGCCATGCCCTCACAACAAAACTGTGATAGGATAGTAAGGAAATAACGAGTAACTTTAAAAACGTATTCACCACCTCCGTTAAAAGAGATAAGTCCCAACAAAAGGTGCTGTGGGATCCTGAGCAGTTGAGTGGATTTTTCCTGGGGGTTGTTGCCGAGGTGAGGAGGAGTGAGAAATTTGGTGAGTCAGGAAGGCTGCTCTGCCGGCATGGGCTGGAGCAACAAGACTTGCCTTTTTTCCCTCTTCCCTGTTAAAATATGTAATGTGCATAAAATTCAGGCAGAGTATGGTAATTCTCAAAATAGAACTGCACTTATTTAATTAAGTACTTAGATTTTTTTTTTTTTAAGTCACTATAAATATACTGTGCACTATGACAGAAATAGGAAAGTCTTCTTGGAAGAACAACTGAGCAAAGTTGGTGAAGACACTGGGCACAGAAAGCCAAAAATGCCATTACTCCTGTGCTGCACTCTGTCTGCATCAAGAAGAGGGTATCCAACACAGATAAACAGGACTAGGAGGCTGCTGAGGTTGGCCAGTTCTCAGTTACAAGGAAAATTAACCATGAGTGGCTGTGACCAATGTAGCTTTTTGCTCAAGAGCCATTTTGCTGCTGAACAATTCCAGCTCAGTGGAACAAAGTTAAGCAACTGAATTGTGGGATGCAAAAAGACTGTGTTGTAGATATTGCTGGGAAAATTAATCTTAAGGCAAAATGTTTGCACCAGTTCTTGATCTTGTACTTACTTGCTCAATTTTCAGACTGAATTTTCCAATTAAGTAAATATGTATTGAGAAAGCTGGGATGGTATTTCCCCAGTTGGTTTGGGGGGGATAAATGGTGGATTTCAAGACAAAAGTCTTTCATACTTACCAGGTCACAAAACAAGGTTTAACACCATGTCTTTTGGCTCTGTAGAAGAACACAGTGTTAGCATTGGGTTTTTCTGTTGCTTATGGGTTTTGGTCCATCCATTTGGGAGAAACTGTTGAGTTAGAGAAACTACTAAAACCAAATTCTAGTGCACTCCAAAATGCCAGAAATATGGCAGGTCTTTGTGATTTTACCTCCAAATTATTCACTTGGGTGCCTGACTTTTGGGAAATATGTGTGTTTTAATGAATTAATGCCAGAGCTGATTTTCCTCCTCTTCTTTTCAGCTTTCCTCTCTAGTCCCCACCATTATAATGAGCAGGACTCATGTTGCTGAATTCCATTATAAGTTACACAAAATGGGCAAATCTAATATGATTCCTCCCCTGTAGAATTAACATGAAAATCTATAGTAAATGGTTAATGTGGCATAACTCATGCGTGAATAGAGTTCTGTGCTGCCTAAACTCTGTAAGCAAATACTGCTGTTGGAATTGAATGACATTTAAATAATATCACATTTTTAAAGGACTTTTTTTTTTTTTTTTTTAATCTTCCGACATGAGTAGCGTACACTGAGAAAATGGTGATGAGGGGGGAAGGAACTACAAGGGCTTGTTCCCAGCAAATGTTGAAAAGTAGGTAGTGGGGAAAAGTAGGTTAAAGCTCGAGAAAGCCAGTTGATCACCAAAGCAGCGCTCGACTTTAATAATAAATAATATTGAATGTTGGGGATATTAAAACAATTCATTCTTGGCAAAGTGCAGGGAGGTTTTATTCCTCCCCTCTCTTCCCCCCCGCCAGTAACCCCGGCTAGAACAAAATACCACATATAAACCGCGAAGATTTTAATATAGCATCGTGTTCCTACAGGTATAATAAAATAATAAAAAAAAACGTTAAGAGTATTAATTCCTTTTTAAAAAGGGGGGTGATTAGTCCCAGATGTGGAGCGTGCAGGGAGGAGGAGGTGGGAGCGCTAAGCGGGTGCAGGTGCTGACGGGGCTGTTGCGCCGCGCTGCACATGTTCCCGGAACGCAGCTGTTCCGCAAATCCTCTGCCAGTTGCTCCGAACCCTCTCTGAAGTTGTACTGCCTCTGGGCACAATTAAAAGCTGTATACTGCGTTTTCATAAGGTGGCGTTGGAAATTTAGGCCGAGCCAGAACGGAGAGGTGAGGGAGGGGAGGAGGGAAGAGGCAGGGGGGGGAAGAGCCCCCTTGTTAAAGAGGAATTAACCTCTTTACCTTTGCTATTGGAACAATAAAGCTTCTAAATGTCACATAAAACTTCAGGTATTAAGATAAAAGATGCCACGTGAAGCTGCAAAACAAATACTGGTTTTATTTAATATTGATTTTCATTAATGCTTTAACTAATACTAATATTTGATATTAATAATTAATATTGCCCAGCCTCCTCCCACCCCCTGCTTCTTGTGTTTTCTTCAAAAACATATTTGCTGGTGTGTGTGAAAAATAGCTCTGATACAAGACTACACGTGTCTCAAAAATGCTAAGATTGCAAAATATTCTGCAGCTAAAATACATGGCAAAATAGTTTGAATTTCTGCTGCCTTTCCACTTAGTAGAGCCTCATAAGTTGGGTGTGTGAACCAGAAGTGTCCTGAAAATTTTTAATTTATTAATATTTGTGTGCAAAATACTACTGACTGCTTTAGAAGTCCCTTAAACAATCACACAGGGCCCATCCTGGGAACTCCTTTTGGCAGTACTCTGATGGATGTCGTCATGCAGTTCACCCCCACTGCAGATTTGGAAAGGGCTCATGGGTCAAAGGACAGCACCCTCCGTGTCTCACATGTGGCGTCTCCTGCTCAGTGCGTGGCAGGATCTCACTCTGAGCTTGGATGCAGGATGCAGAGCAGACTCTGGCTTAGCTAGCTGCAATAGAACTCAGAGATTTTCACTGAATATTGGAAAGAAGGGGGACAAAAAAAATATTTTAAGTATGCAAGAAGCATGTTTTTGTGCTTTATAACTGTATATAAACATGCTTCTCTCAGTAAGAATTTCTTCCTTAGTTTCTGTATGATATGTGTCAAGCCCAGGTTTCACAAGCATCCTTCTGAAGTGAACTGATGGCATTAAAGGAAAATAAAGGATATTCTATAATGAAAAGAATTAAGGAAAAAAAAAAAATCTCTGTCTAGACAAACCTAATGGTAGTTGCAAAGATTTTCTGATGCTGCAGCATAGTGCTTGTTAGGTAGGGTAATAAAACATAAAATGAATGTTGTGATGTATATAACTATAGGCTATTGACAAGAATAAAGCAATAGGAAACTCTTGAGCATAAGTGAAGCAATAACATGATCTGCCACCCTTTGCCATTGGGGATATGCACAAAGGATTTGAACCTAGAGAAATGACAAAATTTCACTGACAGAACTTTAAACAGAGAATAGTTGCAGTAAATTCTGGCATCATTTAATATGCATGTCATTGGGCTCTAGTTCAGGAGTGTGCTTACCTTTAATCCATCCAAACCCTAAACTTGTATTTAAATCTCACTGAAATCAATGGGTCTTGATAGGATTTTTTTTTTTTTCCATTTTGATGACTTGGAATGACTTACTTCTATATCCATGGCTGAACTTCACTGATTCCCAGCTTTATTGGCACGGCAAGGGCTTAGAACATTACTATTTATTATGTTATGTGTTTATTATCCCTTTAAATTACTGTACTGTAATGTGATTTTTCAGTGAATAATATTAGCCAGTTGGATTAGAAATCACAGCTATGAGGGAATATAAATGCTTCACAGTTAAAATAATGCATATGCATTTAGTTTGTTCGGTTCCTGTAAAATCTATATCCATTTGTCCAGTCCAAAGAATTCAGATACTCTTTGATTAGGGAAGTAAGTAAAGTGCAATTGATATAGTGCCACACAAGTAATGAACCAGGCACTCTGAAAGTGTTTGATTAAAGTAATGTAAATGTTGCATCAAATTGTGAAAATATGTATGCCATAAATTATAGGGAGATGTGACTCTGGAAAGCAGAGGTGAATAAACTCTTGTAGTTGAGATTGTCTTGTTAGATTACTTATCTGTCACTTAATTTCGCATTTAATGTCCTGCAGTTATGATATGCTTCAGTCTCAGCTTGAATTTATAAACTTTGGCTGGAAAACTAAGTAGGGCAGTTTTGTAGCCTGTAGGACACCCACGTGTTTCTGGTTTTGATCTCAACTATTGTGAATCAGAACCTTTAGCCAGAATTATACCAGAATAAAAAAACCAAAAATCAGAACAAACCTGTTATTCAATTGTTAGACTACATTCCTTCCCAGGAGAGGTCAGAAAGGAAAGAAACTAAGAGCAGACAGCTGACTTCTGTTTCTACCTGCTCAGTAAAATGTTAACTTTAATAAGCTATGGCAGTCCTTGTTTCTTTTCCAGCCTATTTTGAGTTTGTTGGAAGTTACGGCAAAGTCATTTTTTTAAAGATAATTATACTTTGTAAATGCTAACTTGATTTCATAGCAGTAAACACACCTTCTGGTTATGCAGGAAACAAATTAGGAACATATGTCATCTACCAAAAGCCAGCTTAGCTGCATGTGGTGATAGCATTGATTACAGATACCTCCTGCACGTATTGAAAGGTCCAGAAAATGTATGCTTATTTCTGCCTGCTCGTGCACAATGAGACATGTATGAAGTCCTCCCTCCCATTACAAAAGGTTTTTTGTGGGCATCAGTTCTGAAAAGTCTGTTACAGCCTGTGGGTGCATAGGAGGGATCTGTCACTGGACCTTCAGCTCTGACTCCACTGTTCCAGGTAGAAGTCTTGATACTGGTTCTCCTAATGGCACAGTCTTGGACATATATATGGTACTTTTCAACTGCTTTTTGATAGATATCCTTGGAGAAAGGTCTTATAAAAATGCAATAATATATTTGTTTTTTACTAGTCCTTTGCTGGTTTGGGGAAAAACTCGCTCCTCTACTCATATTATTGAAAGACCTGATCATCTCAGTGTTCAAGGTTAGATCAGCAACCTGATCTAGTGAATGGCATCTCTGCCCACCATGGCAGGGGGTTGGAACTAGATGATCTTTAAGGTCCCTTCCAACCAAAACCATTCTATAATTCTAGCATTCTATCTCCCATCTTTCTCTTCCTTGTTATTATTTTTATCAGAAAACAGTGATATAAGTTGATTTGGGAAATATGGACTTTTCTTTAAAGCCTAAGCTATGGTCATAAAAATGAAAAAATGTGTCTGTGGACATATACTTACCCCTGGCCTGTAAACCCAAGACATCCATTGGCTTTTATAAACTACTTCTGATGTCAGTTGTGTCTGACCAGTACACAGTCTCAGGCCTCACTAATTGCCCTTGTTGATGTCAAACGCTATAATAAAACTTTAAAATGTTTCAAGACCTTTAATAATGTTATATGAAGGCTTATATATAAAGGCATTTACAGACTTCAGTGCAGCCAGTCAGTTATTCCAGCGTGTTTTGAAATTAATGTCTTCTGCAAGCTGAAAGACCGATACCTGGGGAAAAGCTGCGTCTTTGATGCTGTTTTCTATATTTGTACATGATCCAGGACTTATGACATTAGATTTGTACAACATTATAGGCAGAGCATCAAATGCGTGAACTGTTAGTGAGCTCCCTCATAATCAGTCTGACAATGTTTCTTCTTTGCAGTTGGAAAGTCAAAAGATTAGCTTTGAAGGGGAAAAAAAAAATCAATATTTGGCAAGTGTATATTGAATGCAAAGGCTGGAACAAATTCTCCAATGGCCACCATGCACAAGGAGAAGGTCTTGATTTTTCAAAAGTTGTAGTTTCACAGTTCAGCAAAGGTGTAGCTGCCTGCCTTGCTTTTGGCTCAGGAATTTATTTTGATTGTGAACAGAATTTTTTATTTTTTACTTTTTGCCTGAAGGTGACTGGTTATATATCCCTTGGCAGTTTATATATTCAGGTGACTGATCTTTTTTCATGCAATCCCCAAACCTGATGTGTTGATCAGATGCAGAAATACAGGTATGCAAGATACCAGGCTCTAGTTAGAGCTGTGCATTCACTTACAGCTTGCTGAAGTGTTTTGTTATTCTGAACTACATGAAACAAGCAGCCCAGTGCTTTGCTATTATCAAAGCAGCTTTAAGAATGCTGGAATAGGACTGTCTGTGAGAGAGGTTAAAACTTCCCTGCAGTAAAACTATAAAACTGCTTGGAATTCAATAGGGTTAAGTCCTAGGCAAATACTTGCATAGCAAGCTGAGGTAGAATAAGTGGCTGTTATCAGTCATTGCCTGTGTGCTTTACTGGAGAAACTGAATGTTCACAGTTTCTTCTGGCATTGGGAGCAAAGGATAGACTTGAGTTTAAACTTGAGTTTACCTCCTTTACTGATGTTCCTTGAACTGGTTAATTACCTATACATGTAATTCCTCTCCCTGTCTCACAGATACAGATATAAATATCAGACACATGCAACATAAGGACTCACCTGGCATGCTGTTGATTTAAATTTGTCTGCAAGTCCAGTGCAGGAATATGAATTACAGTATTATGTAATTAAAATATAATCTTACTGAAGTTGTGCATCCTACCTGAGCCCATTTGAACAGTCCTGATGGGAAACTCAATGGTTGCACTTAGAAACCAGCACATGGAAAAGCAGAATGGTGGCGTTAAGGGACTGTTGTATTGAAGCTAAGGAAGGAGCAGCAGTGTTCTGTTTTCATAACGTGCCGTAAGGAAATATTAATTGAAAAGATGGGATTAATTTATATTTTTTATTTAAAACCCCCTAATACACAGAGTCGGTTCTCCCACAGCGGTTTAGACTGCGTTTTGTGCCGTGATTGTGCATTCCTTTGAGCCTGAAGTTCAAAGCGAACTTGTGGGGTCGAAGTGTGAAACCACATGGGACTGAAACTGAAAGGAGCCATTCACACAAACCCCCCCAAGCCAGCAGGGCCGGGCTGAGCACGGCTTGCCAAGGCTCCACCGGCGGAGCCCCGGTGCGCGCAGACCGTGCCACGAGGACCGTTCCTGGGTAAGCAGGTAGCCCCCATGGGGGAAAGAAAATTAAAAAAAAAAAAAAAAAGAGGTGGTGTTCAGCGCTCAGATTTACAGCTCGAGTCCTAGAGTGCTCGAGCAGCTGTGTTTTCTATTGATTTAATTGGATCATAGGTTTTCAGCTCAGGAACGGATCCGTAATATTCGCTCTGCTCTGGTGTGTTATCGTCTTTCCCGAGTTATGGCCTGCTGCAGCTCAGAGCCACTGCTTTAGCTATTTGTAAATGCACATTAAATGCCCATAAGGCCTGCACCTGCAATGAATAAAGCTTAGAAAATTACTATTCTAATATCTGTTTTCAAATGTTAAAAGGTTTGTAACTTTTGCTCTCTGTAGTTTGATTGAATGTGGGCACAGAAATGTTAGGATGTCAAGTATGGCTGGTTTTTCTTGCATGGAGCACAAAAAGGCAATTCAGTGAAAGCTTTTAAAGCTATATCCTTCACTTTGTGCTAGCAGAACAAGCATTTTGTTTCTGGGGTTTTCCTTCTTGTGTTTTGTAGTCAAAAGAAATCTTTGGAAAGTGAGTGATGATGAGTATCAGTTAACAGATAGGAGAAGCAAGGAAAAAGTTCTGGCATTTTGTATATTTTGTTTTAGAATGCATACTGAGCAAGCCAGAAAGTATGAAGGTTATTATTAAATTGTGGGAGCAGTAAATCCTGGCTCCATGGCCTTACACGGGCTGCACAAAGCAGCATTGTTATGCTACGTGGGGAGAACTGAGGTTCCACACAAAGGTCAGAGTGACACTGCTGGATGGGGAATGGTGTTTTGCATTCACAGATAAACAAGGTTAACATCTCACCAGCCTGACAAAGGAACCCTCACATGTGTTACACCAAAGTGCTGCGAGCGAGGATCCCGCACTGTTTCTCTCGTGAAGCACTGATGCCGTTTTGTGTTTTAGCAGTGACTCTTATCCCAAGGTTTAACCTTCAGAGGTGATGAGAAGATTGTTGGTAGAGCTAATACAGTGTAAAGTGGGGATTGTTGTTTTGCTGTTGTTCTGCCTTGCACTTATATCGGGTTCTTTTGACTAAAAACTGTACAAGTAGTGAGTAGAGTGTGGGATCTACAATGAGAAAGATTGCTGTTTAAATCTCTAAGCTCTAGGACTCATATAAATATGCTTTGCATGCATTCATTAAAATAAGAAAGTAGTGCCACTTAGTAGACTCAGCTTTCTTTGAGTGTAGGAGTTGGAGAGAGGGAGAATAGTATTAAGAGGAGAATATTTTACTCTATACCAGCTCAGGGATATTGCCACCAGCAGAAAATCCACAAGGGGTAGAGTTGTAATGATGCAAAGCTGCTGCTATTTTCATTTTCTTATGTCTTGCTGATTCAGAGCATCCCAACAGGAATTACTATTAATATGGTCTTCTCAGTCCCCTAAGGGCAACCATTAGCAAGAGTAGGTATTGCTACGTGTTGTGGTGTAGGGCAGCAAAAGGTACTTTTTGGTGGCTACCTGGCTGAGCCTGGGCTTGTGCACGGAGCTGACTCAGGGCTGGTCAAAGACAGAAGCAGGAGCTGGTAAGGACAGCTGAAGATGGGGTTGAACATTATGAAGGGAGATCTGCACATCCATGTCATGCTGAGAAATGAGTGGCCCTTATGTCCTGTCATACTGCTGTGGTCCCCCTCTGTAGGCAGAAGAGGATCTGGTGTATTCAACTACTGATCCAAGAGATCTTTTTCTTTACGATTTGGGCTACATGACCTTGAAAATCAAAAATGTTGCAATCACTTACATCTCCTTTCCTATCCAAAGCTGATGACACATTAGGATGTCATTAAAAAAAGAAAAAAAAAAAAAAAAAGGAAACAAAGAGAAAAAAAGGTGAAAAAGTGTGATTTTGTGTGAGGGTCTGTATGCAGACTGAAATAGCAGTCAAGGGGACCTTTCAAAGTATTCTCTCATTTGGAAACAGCACTAATCCTCAGTTTTAAGTGATGTCACATCATTTCATCACATCTCACCGGACTGAAACTTAGTGAATTCTGAGGAGAGCTTAGAAATGAGGTGAGCCCATGGTGTCAATGCTATTGAAATGAAATGTTGTTTCACTATCACAAGATAGTGATAGTCTGGGGAACAAATATTAACTTAAACTGGCAAAAGCTACATTTTATTTTTTCAATCCAGCATGTAAACCCTAAAATAGTGAGTGGGGAAATGGATCAACAAAACATGCATCTGCAGAGAACTTCACTTATGGGGGGAAGATAAATTTGAACTTGTTTTACTGGGGGTAGCACTACTGAGTTTTTCTTCTTAACAAGTTTTAAGGAATTGTTTCCAGTGTTGTCCAAGCAAATTGTAAAGTATTGGGAAAGAGAGAGACCCACCCCCTCCTCCAAGACCATAAATCAATTCTTCAGTGACGGTATATTAAATGATAACCTTGCCATGTTTAATGTCATGGCAGAAGGAGCTGCAGAGGCACTGTTCCTTCCAGCTGTATCTGTGCAGGTGAATTAACCAAGTGAACGTGGATCTGAACTAATGAGAGGAATATAGCAAAAACGTGGTAATGTTTTTCTCTGCTGGTGTCTCCTGAGGCGTCACCACCCTATTTAAGGCGTACTTTTTTCCCCTAGATTTCGTCATCTCTGCTGATGTAGTTCTAGTAAGTGATAGCTTTTTCAGTCACTTGGTTTGGGAGTGGAGTTTCTTTGCAAATGGAATAATGCAGTCTTTTATCAAGAAATAGTTTCTTGGCTTGAGTAAAATAGCCCACGCTACAGTGCTCTTTTTGAGATAATTTTAAATCAAGCTTTTTCTGACTTCTGTGGGAGCAGGATCGATCCCTGGAAGGCTTATATTTCCTTTGAGAAAAGCTGCTATTAAGCTCCGAAAGAGTTAAGCAGATTCAAGGCTCCGCCGGCCAAAATTCACTTTTCAATGCGCTTGTTGTACTTAAATGTCAATCTATTTGAAAAGGAGAGAGTGTCCCAATTATTCAGATGGCCAAAAGAAACAGCTTCGATTCTTTATCACATAAATACACTTTAAGAGCATGATTTGAAACAGATGAAGAGAGAGCTGAATTAGTGTTTTGGTTGCTCGGCCGAGCCAAGTGTAGGCCTCCTTGGCACGGGGCTGAGGCTGCTCCGGAGCTTTGGAGCTCCAGAGCCGGAGCAGCCCCGGAGTTGTTTGAAGGAGATGAGTGGCCCTGGCAGCCGCACAGCGGCGGGGGCTCCGCTCCCACCCCGCTAGAGCCCTCCTCGCTCTTCCCTCCGCACCCCCTCTGGAAAAGGCTCCGCGTGGGGGAAAAAAAACCCGACTGGGAGCGGGTCAGAGCCCCCTGCACCTTCGCCGCAGCCGGCGCTAATTTGGGATGGCAAGCCCTGAAGTTCCTTTCCAGCTAATTTGTTCGTATAATTAAGTTAGCGAAATCGTATGTTTTATTAATCTAATAAAATGCATTTCATGGTTTAGGCTGTCTTTAATCCTTTGACCTTTGAAGTCACTCTTTATAGTCTTCAGATTGCAGTAATTTATTTTGGTTGTTTCTTTTGGGAAAACAGTTTAACAATCTGCTTTCGTTACAGTTTTACATTTTTTTCCCTTAAAGGTAAATGGGATTACTAAACATCTGCTTCTTTTGAATATTTACAAACTTCACAATCAAGATTTAACAATGCCAACAACATTAGTAGTTTAAATGCTTATAAATATTCACAGACAAATAAATATAGCATTGAGGCACACTGGGCAGGTGTTTCTAATTTCTAAGAGTTTAGGAGTAGCTGTTAGAACATGGCATATCTTTTATGCAACTCAAAATATATTTGGTGACACGCTACATGTGCTTTTCACATTGTAAGTAACTCAGCTAACCTACTCTCTCTACCTCCCAGAGCACTTTCAGGAGGAAAACATTTGCTCAATTGTATTAAATGCTACAGAGAGTTTTGCCTGTCAGTATAATTTTAACTAAAACACACTAGCTCACTAACTCTATGTGTAATTAAATATATGGAGTTAAAGATGAAGTGATGTGAGGTTATATTTGCCTGGCTTTTGACAGAGGTTTAGTCTGACATCAGCCTTGGGAAAGCAGGAGTCAAGGCAGGAGTCTGGTGCTTGCTTAAACGCTTTTCAGCTCCTTAAGACCAGTGGATAATACTAGTGCAGTTATTTCCAGTATTTCTTGTCCCAGAGGTCAGTGTTAAACACAAGGGGATTTGCTCCTGATACCCTTCAAAGATTTTACTTCTAAAGTATCTTCTGTTTGCTAACCCAGTGTAAAATCCCTCTGTGCCCAGGCTGTCCCCAGGAGCAGCAGTTTTTCTCAAAATCTAAGTCCTAGTTTAGCTTGGGAGAAATACAAAACTGAACTGCTCCAAGAAGGAGCAGGAATCGATGACAACTCATCAGAGCAGTCATTTGGACCCTGCTCCCCTGCCCCCAGCATGAGCTTTACCTCCTACCAAATCAGGTGGCTTAGCTCTTTTTGGCCATGCTTGGGGTGTTAGGAGAGACCTCAGCCCCCTCTTGCTCTGTGTTCCCATTACTCCTCATACACACATGGGAAGGAAACACTTCACTGAATTGCTTTGCACTCGTGTTCGGTGCCCAGACAAGGTGCTATGTGTCGACAGGGTTATGTGCTGCAAAGAAAGAAAATTTGTAAAAATGAATGGAGCTTCACAGGGCAGATCATTTGTGTATGTGTGTGGAGCAGCAAGGAAAATATTCGCTTCCTCTCTTAATTTTCCAAGTCTTTGTAAGACTTCAGGAATGAAATCCCTTTGCATTTCAGATTTATTTACACTTCCAGGGCACAACCGTATCAGTTGCAACCTTGATTTGTCTCTTTGCCTTACAACGAGTTCTGCTCTGGTTCATCCTTTATCACTTTTTCACGGCGCTTCCAGCAGTGGCTGCAGATGGTCTTAGCCCTGAAACTTGTGCTTTTAACAATTAGTTCTTTAAGTTATAATAATAATGAAATCATGCTTAAGAGGCAAACGTTCCTCTCTCACCCCATTCAGCCATCTGGCTCTGCTAGGGAAGAATTACTCCCAGCAAATCTACCCTGTTACCAGGCTGAGGGCACAGGATTCATTTAGTCTTTTCTTCACGTTGTTTAAACTGAAAAAGGCTTTTCCCTGATGTGCTTAAACCCTCCAAAGCTCTCGGCAGTGGGTGGGATGGTGAGGCTGGCATGAAAACCCCGCAGCCAGGCAGAGGGGAGAGCCTGTGGTACCGCCTGTTTTCTGAGGAAAAACAGCAAACCCCATGTCTAGCTTTGCACCTGGACAAACAAGGTTTATCACAGTCTCCCCCACCTGCCTCGGAGTGCCAAAAGCTTGTCACTGTTTACCTGGAAGTGACCCGGGAGCGGTGGCTAGACAGGCGCTTAGAGCCCAGACTTGTTTTTTTTTTTTTTTATCCTTTATTTGCTGTTTTGGGGGTGCTCCCCTGGCACTGCTGGGACTACATGGAGAAGAGGTTGAAGCCTTGGGAGGGCAGATGAGGATGGATGGGGTCTAACCACAGGGAGTGGGAGATGAGCCCCTTCGTCCTCCTGTGGGGTAAAGCCGCAATCCAGGTGTTTTCTGCACCATTCACAGCCCTGGGGTTGAATCTGGAAGGATGCAAACCCAACCCTTGTTTTCCTGTGTGACATTGCGTGGTGCCCTTCAACGAGTTTGATGCCCCAAGCTTCTCAAGATGGTTCTTTGCCCTAGGTGACAAGGACCCACCTCAGTTAAATGGTTGGGTTTAGTTTCCCATGAGTGAGTTGCAGGTTAATTAGCTGAGGGGGTTTTTGCATGCCGTGTCAGGCACCGTACCAGCCTTTTGGGGGCTCCAGTCAGATCTCAACTGTTTTAAGAGGAAACAAAGGGCTGCTTGCTCTGTGAATGGAGAAATCAGAATTTTATGCTAAAAAAAGGGATCAAGTTGTTCATATAAAAAACACACATGAGCCAAATGTGGCAGCAGTGCTCTGGTGCTTCTTGTCAAAATCAGTAGGATTTCCAAAAAAAGATTCTGTCTTGCAAGTACTGAAGTTGAGCTCAGCAGCCATCTCTTCTTTTCTTTACTACACTGTGTTGGGGGTACTGTGCCTGGCTTGAAATAAGACACACAGAGTAGGAAAAGCAAATTTTGTAGACTTATACGCATAAGCTAGAAAGGGTGAACAAAGCATTTTGTGACAAAGCCAATTTAAAGATATAAATAGTTAGAAAACTAACACCTCCGAAGTGAAATTGTTGTGTTTTGCCTTTTCAGTTATCTACTTATCACACAAAAATAGCAACAATTTTAGCTCCCATTCTGTTTTCTCAAGACAGCCTGCCCACAGATTTTCTAGAAAATGTGGTTACCAGCTGGTATGGCAGTTCACAGTGCAATTTCTGTTTTGCTTCCAACAATCTGGCATCTCATATCTATATCAAGTTGCAATTTACCAGGAAATATATATATATATTTATATGTATGTATGTAAAAAGGAGTTCTAAATCATATTAGCATTTTTGGTTTTCAAAAAAGAAATCAAAACAAGCCGTAGAATTAAGACTAAATTTCAAGAGAATGACGCTGTGGAAGAATAAAGATTTGATTTTGTTTCAAACTCAAGTCAAGATTTTTGACTTGATCAAGAAAAGAAAAAATACCCCTTTGCATTTTAAAGGTAAATATTTGCATGCTTAAATATACCAGAAAGATTTTACATTATTCTTTGGGAACTTTCTGGTTCTGTTATGAGGTTTCTGTCTTTCTGTATCTCAGCCTGACATAATTGGCCTCTGACCCTACCCTGGAGCAGTACTGCAGAGTTCTTTATGATGTGTTTGTTTGCAGTTTGGCTTCTTATTTTGAACACCTTTGGCTCAAGGTTACCCTAATAGAAACAGGGTGTCAACATTGAGAAGGGGGAGGATGGAGTCTTCCACACTCCCCCCCCCCATAAAATTTGAAATACAGATCTTAATGGCTTCCAGGTGTACCTCGATGTTGCACATATTTGGCTGTGATCCTGTAGAGACTGGGGTTTTTGCCTTTAAAAATACAGCAGAAAACAAGCTTTGAAGTTTTGAAGATTAAATTGGTAAAAATAAACTTCAAGTAAGCCGGCTCTTCTTGCGTTCCAAGAAGGGGAAATGGTTTCGGCAGGCTGTTTCTCTGGGACTCTGTATTAGTGTTGGAAAAGTGTTAGTGCCCCTAAAATATTCTGCTGGAAAAATGAAGGCACATATTTCTCTCAACTTGATAAATTTTGCAGCAAGAAACACAACTTGAGTGAATTCCTTAACAGCACTACAAGCATCTTCAGATACTCTAGAATTGGGTTTTTTTGGATGCCTCCACATTTTAAAAGCCTTAGGTTGCTTTCAAGGAGTCAGTTAAAGTCCATAAAATTTGATTGTGTAATGACTGTGGGCCCTATTCATAACATGTGACCTGTGAGCTGCAAGGTGTGCCTCACATTTTACAAGCCTGCAAAGACTTCCTGATTGCTCATGAACCCCACCTTTCCAATGCATGGGGGGACTTTTCTCACCCCGTGGTTACAAGCCACAAAATGAATAGAGACATGAACTTGTGCTTCCAAGGCCAAGGAGGGTAGATTGGCAATGAAAATCTGATTTTCTTCAGACTCAGTGAGTTCCTACGCTGTGGCCATAGGTGGAAGATCTCTTGGGTAGATCTGAATTAGAAATAGGCAATGACTTCTCAGTGTGGTAGTACAGCTAATAAAATACTGTCTCAGCAGCTGTGAAGTAGCGCTGTTGGATTGCACAGATGCACAGGAAAGACAAATTATCACTGAATCACAAAATACCTTAGGCTGGAAGGATGTGGAGTTGCTAGCTGAGGGCTCATTTGCCTTTTTGAGTCTCTGCATGTGTTCCCTAATGACTGCTGCTGCCTTTTCCTGGTCATAAGCTGTGTGGGTGACCTCCAGCCTCAAACACAGGCTCTCTGATCCCCTTGACCCCCTCTTGTTAGGACTATGACCACTAAGACAACATTTCCAAGAAACGTCTTGTGTCTCTCCTAATCCTCTACTGATCAGGTGGATGTTATGTTCTGAAGTTTATGTCTGTTTGCTGTAATTTGTGTCTCCTGTTCCTGCTTGCATATCTGTGGAAAACAGCGCAAAATGAACACAAGGGTCCGGATTAGCGTTCTTGATCTGCTTTGCACCACTCTGCTGGCAGAAAAGAGGTGCAAATCCACCTCAGCTGGCCTTTTGCAGTGGTTCACAGGGACCAGAACCCTGTCACACCAACCTCAGATTACCATCTTCTGTAGCAGTACTGATGTGAGGAAGACTAAGAACATCCACCCCAATGACAATGATAAAATAACGTAATGTGTTCATTAACAGAAGTTAGAACTATTTGTATTTCTATGTTTTGATCAAAAATAGCTGTGTTGGCATCACAGCTGTTGACAGCTCTTTCGTTCATGAGGAACTGTGGTCAGAAGATGACTTTGGAGAGAAGGGAAGGGGGTCAGATAACAAATGATGAGCCAAAAGAAAAGTCTTTGCCAGAGGCAGAGCTGTGAGTGCCACTGAAATGGGGGCTGGAGTACCTGAGAGTCAGGAGGGAGATAACCCAGTGAAGAGTTTCACTGCTGGATGATGAGCAGTGAGTTTTCCTCTTTACTTCCTCCGATTAAAAATTTGTGGCCGGTTTTTAACGCTGAGCGGAACTGTCCGGGATTTTATTTGCTTCCCATTTAGGGGCAACATCAGTCTTGCTTCTTTATACTTCTCAATGGGGAAAAAAATCTGCTTGGTTTCCAATTGCAGCTTTTTATTATCACAGACCAAGAAAAGGGGAAATGAAAAATCATCTTAATTAAAAAACACTAAAGTCTCATGAAATACATGGTTCTTGTTTTTGAAGTGCTTTGTCAGGAACTGTCCTCAGCCATTATTTTTAATTAGCTTATCTTTTAAATTAAAAATGGGTTATTTGCATTTTTTTAATGGGGAGTTGCTTGATCAGTCAGTTCCCCTGTATTTTACATGTTCCAAGACAAGCAAGTTACGTAAAAAAAGAGTCCAGGCAATTTGATTAAAAATACATTGTATCTTTTTATTCTTCTGTCTTACTTCTTTATATAAATTATGTGAACTTATACAGCTATCATTCTCCAAAAGAGTCTCTTAGCATTTTACAGTCATTGAGAGAAGAGAGAAAAAAAATTGGGCCCTGTAAGTAATGTGGTAATTTATAAAATAGCTTCTCTTTCAAATCATAATTAGAGGTCAAAAGGCTAGAACAGAAGAAAAAAAAAATTAAAAAGATTGAAATTGAAAAATTTTGAAAGATTCTCATTTTCACTTCACACTATATGAAGTAATACCCCTTCTCAGTAGCAGAATCAATGTTTCTTGCAGAAAAAGCATATTAAAGTTAAAATGTAAAAAATAATATTTTCTAAAAGAATAATAAAAAAAGGGGTTGGCTTTCACTAATTTGTACTTTGTAACACATGAATCTTTCTGTTTCAAAAAGTTCCCTTAGATGGTTTGGTATTCAGAGGTGCTGAACCCCAGAAAAACCCCACTGGCTTCAGCTTGGACTCCATAGATATTTCAGCACCATGACAGACCAAACCCCCTGTGAATGCACTGGGATAAAGTCACTGTCACCAACAATGGAAAACATTCACGTTGACCCTGAAAAGAGTCAGTTAACAGTGCACAACAGCTCTCCTGAGCTTTTGAAATGTGATGGGAGCAATACCGTAGTCAGTGGAAACATCCAGACCTAGGGGGGTTTTCTGAGCTGGACTTTCCCCAGGACAAAAGTGTCTACACCCTTACGCTTAAGAAATTAACCTTGAGACTCTAAACAACCACCAGGGATTATTTCTCACTGTTTATCTTGAGATGATGGGTACTTCCAGCTGTACCTTGCTTCTTGGAACAGGTGGCTTATCAATTCTTTTTTCTTTCTTTTCTGAACTCTACACAGTCATTTGTACTAAGTAAGAAAATGTCATTCCCAAGTTCCTGCAGTATGTACTGAGATCTGACTTTAACACCAAAGCAAAACTATAATGTGAAGGTAGATCAGACATTTGTGATAGCATTTATTTACATTGTCTTGGATTTTCTTTCCTTTTCCCAACAGCACATGATCATGCCAACAGCTCTTTGTGGATTTGCAGTCTTTCTGCCAGATTTCCTTATAATTATGTTATTGAAGTTTTATTATAATTCATCATATCTGTGTTACAGTGTACTCAGTTTTGGGTTAAATTATAATCCTGACACCTGGACAACAAGATCATCTTTCTCAAACCTGTGATCCTTTAGTTAAGGACCTACAAGTGAGAGAAACCACTTCCTGGATTCTGGTTATGTTAGTGTAGTAAAAAGGAGTTAGGAATAAAATTTGAATTACAGGGTGAAAAGAAGGCATTGGTGACCAAATATAGAAATATTTAATAAATGTTGTCAAATGCATTGCATACCAGTAGTCACAGGCCATGTCTGCATCCCTTCATGATAGCAGTGCCAGAGCTCACCTAAAAGGGACACTTGGGTTCAAATTCAGGCTCCTAATTATATTGTTTGGGTGAAAAGGATTTAGAAATTAAAAAAAAAAAAAAAAAGTGAATATACTTAAAGCAAGTATTTTATAGTTGTTTTAAGTGATAAAACAAATGCTCAAACAAGCTTTAGCTCCATAATAGCCTTAAGCCAACCTTCCTGTTTCTTCCTTTTTGCTGCCAAGTTGCATCACGAGGTAACATGTCATGAACTCACCATTCATTATTGTTATTGTTTTTGGAGAGACAGAGACTGGAGTTGTGGTTGTGGTAGGAGGAGAAGAACATTATTGAAATCACTTACAGTAAAACCCCAGTTTTGAATATCATTTCACTTCCTAAACAGGAAGTGTCCTACGAAAAACAACAACAGAAGAAAACGCGAGTGGACCCATCAGCTCTTGAATAAGGGCCATTGCAGAAAACTAGATGTGGTTTCTATATGAGATTGCTTTTCAGCCTGAATTGGGAAGACCTATTTAAACTTCTTTTCAGCAGCTTTATAAGGATGTCTCTTACTTAGCTATCAATGGAATATCAGCTGCATTCAGCAGCTCTTCGCTTGTTCCTGCCTTGGCAATAAAAACCCTCCAGTCCTGAGCACGTCTGATGACTTTGAACTCAATTTTCTAGCGTGAAGTTAATCAGTTCCTGCCTTTTCACCCTTCTTATATAAGTCTTTGTGGCCATCTGACTATTTCTATTCAGGATTGTGGTAGTAATTTTGGTAATTATTGATGATTTTTCATATGTAGGGTCAGACCATAATCTGACCAGCAACTTTACACACTGCAGTGATCCAGATTCAATTCTAACTGGCTGCTGGGGTATTGTAATTTGTAACTCAGAATGGATTAAGCCTACAGGGTTAGGCAAACATCCCAAAGATTCAAATCTCATCTTGATGACTAAGAATAACCAGCTTCTGGCTCTTAGAAGGTTTTACATATCAACAAAGCTGTGCATTTGCATTAACGGCTATCACACCACAGGGGCCTGCTCGTGTTTATCTTGGGAACAACCAGAAGCTGAACATTTAGTTTAAATTTGTTTAAATGTGACTCCTGTTGAAATCGGTGGCAAGCTGTGTGCACATATGTGACTAGAACGGTGCCTAAGGACTGTATTTCCACCAGTTTTTCATATGAAGAGTTATGTCTTAGAGAAATATCATGTGATAGATCAGAAAGTTGCGCATATTAGTATCAAAAATTCAGTTGGAACATACATTTTCTGGGTCTCTGTTACGTACTATGAGCAAGAGGCACAGTTACCATTTTGCTGACAACTTGTGGCTGTGTTTAAAGGTTGCCTTCCAATTGACATCAGTGGCCTAAAACGTGTGCCCGTGAGGAGAACAATCCATCTACTTGAGAAAATGGTTGAGGGGGAATGCCTCAGGTTTTGACATGGTCAAAGTTATTTGGATGTTAGCATCTAAGTATTGAATTCAGTTTTTGCTGCGTTTTTGTGTTGGGATGACTCTCTTTTGGCTTCACTTACATTTTTACACTTGCATTCCATGGGTGAACCACCTGCCAGTTTCATTTGAAAAACAAGTCTCTCTTAACAAGCTGAAAGGCAAAGTTTTTAAGAGATAGAATTACCAAAATTGTAGGGCTTCCAAAAGAAGTTTCTTCTTAAAAACAGCTTTTGAGAGTGCAGTGGGATATTGGATCAGCTGCACCAAAAACAGGTCATCCCATTTAACTTTGGGGTTAATCGAGGCTCAATTTTGTCTGCCCAGGAAGTTACTTTGTAAAATCACATCCCTCTCTTTCATCAGCACCACCTGCTACTGTGAGTCTTTGGGGAAGACAAGGGGTAATGGCTTTAAATTAAAAGAGTGTAGTTTAGACTGGATATTAGAAATAAATTCTTGACTGTGAGGGTGGTAAGGCACTGGCATGGGTTGCCCAGAGAAGATGTGGCTACCCCATCCCTGGAAGTGTTCAAGGCCAGGCTGGATGGGAATTGGAGCATCCTGGTCTGGTGGAAGGTGTCCCTGCCCATGGCAGGGGGTTTGAAACTGGATGGTCTTTAAGGTCCCTTCCAACCCAAACCATTCTATGATACCTGCAAACACATCACTCACTGTAATACTTGATGCACAGTGTTTAATCCTGTGTTTATTGTGCTCACTTTCTCTTTGATGCAAAGGAATTTCCACATCTTACCTTCTGTTTACAGAAATGATAGATCCGGGAAGCAAAAACGTACGGGTGAATGTGTATATTTTTCCGCTATGTTAGTAACTGGAGGAAGTGGGAAGGTGTTTTGAATTTGCTCTAAATACCTGTTTTAGTTTTTCAATAAAAACACTGTACACGTGACTACCTTGACAGCTAAGGCAGAAACAGTCCTCGCTCTGTTTGTTTATGAGCCTTGCGATTTCTTCTGTTTCAGCTTTCAAAATATTGAGAGCTGAATGTCCCAAAGATAAACAAGAAATACTGAGGCGTGAAAATACTGCTAGCTTAGCCATTCTGGTACTGAAACTTCTCTGAATGAGGAGCAGCACCTTTATTTTGAATGGAGTACTGTTGTTATAAGTGCAAAAGCCTTTTTAGCCAACTTTCTTCTCTCGAGTTGCCGCAGACCTAGAGGTGAACGCCTATTTGAAAATCCTGCTCCAGACACATAGACCAGGCCTGAGAGTTTGGCCTGTCTTCTTTCACTTAAACTTTCATGTATTTTTTTACCTCACCACTCATACCTTTAACTCAGGCATCAGTATTTTTTATTGTTTTGCCTCAGCAAGTGAAGGAATCAGCCCCCTCTGTGGAGCTGGTAGCTTTGATCTGGTGTATCTGCCGTCCCCTTTTGTCTGTTTGGGCTGTGCCTCTGCTTGCCTTTGTTGTTTGTTTTTTTGTTTTTTTTTTTCAAACCATGAAATATTGAGATAAAATGACTGAATCAAGGCAGGAGTCTTTAAGGGCAAAACCCAATAAATTGTCTACATTATGGGAAAGCACTTGAAGGACCTGACAACTTATTAATCATAAAGGGGAAGACTCTGAGTGCAGCTTCTCCTCATTTACGGAGGTTTGCTCTCTAATAGCATTTAGAAGTTTGTTTTACCCTGTCTCAGTGAGAAGAAAAGGCAGCTTTAACAATTCTGTCTCCCTCAGCAGTGCATTTGAATTTTTGTTGCCTCCCTTCGGCGTGCTGGTCAGAGGTCAGGGAGAGCAGGATTAGTTGACCTGTGTTGACAGAGCGGGTGATGGATGAGCAGAGTACAATGCAGAGCCTGTTTGCACCACAGTGGCAGCCATGCACACACAGCCTTACACCTGCGCTGAGCAGAGGGAGAGCATCTCCTCTCTACTGGTTTGCTAAACCACTGCTGGTTTATAAAGACTTGCACATTTGTCCTGTGCTTGTTCCAGAGAGTAAGAGACTAGCCATTTGCTTTTTGCTGTACAGGATTTAGGAAAAACTGAGGCTTAATGTAGGAAGGTCAAATGGTTCGAATTTTGAGTAATTACAGCAGATTCTAAAACTATATTAAGGAGCACATCTTGTGTGAAGAATTGAACTTTACATCTGCCAAAACTTCCCCCCTTGGTTATTCCTCTTCTGCTTATAATGATTTTCTTAATACTGATGACACTTTTTTCAGGGGTAGGAGGGGTAACAGAAGTAGCCCTGCAGGTCCACTGTTGTGACTGATGAAGTGAATACACCATCCTGCAGTTTATGTATACAGTTTCTTTTCAAGTGCAAAAAAAAAAAAAAAAAAAAATAGTTTGGTGCTTAAAATGGACTCAGAGGCATAGCTTAAACACTGTGGAAAGCAGTGTTTTGGAGAATCTACGTGACCACTAATCCGGTTCAGACTTCTTTTCAAGTGGATAGGCGCCGGCTGAGCTGTCAGTCAGGACAGCCTGTTGGAAGGGAACCAACGTGCACTCAGTTTCTCTTTCTCCTCCTCATTAGCAGTGAAAATCATCCATCACAACCAGCAGCGTGGAAGCAGCAGTGGCAAATCCTGTGGGAGTATCTGCATCCTCTGAGTGGTGTGGGAAGGGTACACACCCAAGTCAAGGGGTGGGTTGAGCTTTAGCCAGTAGAGGTGTCCAGTGTGGATATGCAAGTTTATGCAGGTCCACTGGCCACAAACCACTGTGTTGGGGCTTCACAGCAATTGCAGCCTTGATTACAGCCCATTAGTGAGAGTCATAACCCTGAAAGATGTGTCAGGCTGGGGTAAAGTCAGACCTGGCAGGGCTCGACGCATCAGGCTAGCTGGGATGATCTCAGTGGTTACAAGGCAGGGATTTGACACTGATGGCACAAAAATTAGTTTGGGAATCAATATTCCAATTAAAATTAAACAGCCTCAGAAATTAAAACAGCTGAATTCTCGTGAGCTACAAGAGTTGCTGGGGTTCCCCAAGCAGATGTAACAGGGTTTGTTTTTTTCTTTTTTAATAGCATTACTCATACTGTGTATCTACCAGTTTTACTGAGGCAGCCATTCACTTTGCAGTCAAGTGTACTCTTTGAGGGAGGGGGAAATTTCAGTGAGACCTGCATGGATAGAGTGAGCCTGGCATTCACCTAATTAATATACAAAAATGGCAGTGTGTAAAAACACCCTGCAACATGTCTTTATGTGCAGTAGGGCTGGGTGGTCAAGGCTGCTCTTGTATGACTGAGTCAGGAGAATTAGTTCAACCAACACATGGATTCCTCCTAGAACTTCAGCAGTGTCCAGAGGAAAAGCATTGTGGTGGGATCTGTGGAAAGGGAGAACTGGCCTGGCTAGTAATTGGGGAAGAGCAATTTCCAAACTCCAACACAATTTACAGCTATTTTTCCAAGTCAAGGGTCTATAATCAAAACTTCCTTGGAGGTGATACTCACACTGTTTAATTTAAACACCTCTAGATACATAATTTAGATGCAATTCAGAAGACCAGAGTGAGTTTAAAGTCAGGTTATTCAGCCTTGGAGATGGTTTTGTTGCTTTTCCTGAGTACTGTCTTGAATCAGCTCCATCAGCCAAAGTTCTACTAGAGATGTTTCTTTTTTTCACATGTCACAGTAAGGTGGCTGCTGCCCTGAGAGAGTCTGCATGTGGTGGGATTGGGTTGCTCATCAAGACAACAGATGTGTCCCAGTCTGCAAAGGCCATCCTATAGCCATATTTTGTAGCAATTAATCTGTTGCTGACAATGGATAATTAATGTGGCTTTAACCATTTTGAGAAGAAGAAAATTATTTCCCATTAACACTTCTGATCTTGTCCTGGAAACCTGATATGGCTTTGACCCACATAATTCTTGCCCCTGCTGATGACACAATCTTATTGCTATGGATGTACTCATTTTGGATATGTAATGGTTGCTATCCAGCTCTTATGCAGTCATCTTTAATACCCCATTTGAATAAGATAATTTTAAAGGCCATTTTCTACTTGGCAATAAGTAATATGAAATCCCAGGCTACAGACCCTTGGATATACGAACATGTAGGTGCATACACGGCTGCACACGTAGTAACCTTGGATGAAATTGCAGCTTCACACAAGCAAATTCATACTGCCTTTCCTGGAACCCAAATTTCACCTTTTATAGGAGGTAATTAAAATCAAAGGCTACTTAGTGAAACACAAGCTTGACCTTACATGGTTTCCCAGTGCGAATTATAAGAAACAATGACCATAGTTCCACATCAGTGCACATTATTAGAACTCACAGAGGAAGCCTTTAAGGTGTAGTTAAGTTAAAAGTGAATATGAATGCCAACTTACCTTGATGCAAATGTGGACACTGTATAAGTAGAAGTGGACAAAACTACTCATGGTTAAAAGACTAAAGTGCTTATTCTAATAATGACCATTTTCACTCTTGAAGATTTAGTGTTATCATATCCTCAAAAGACCCAACTTTATTACCAGAAATTCAAAAGAAGTTAAAATATTTTATGAATTGATCTGTTCCATATTTGTTACTTGTTTTTCATAGACCCAACTTCTTCTTATTGGGAGTTCTGCCAGCCTTTTTGCTAAGTCTTATGTATTTTTTGCAACAGTTTTTCTTTTTGTAGGTTACCTCTCTTTTAATAAAACCCGTAGTGGATCTCATCTGAAAGAGTATGATTCATGACTGAGAGAGACACTAGGGGACATAAGTTCCTGGAAAAATTGGATGGGCTTTCCTGCTTCTCAGGGTTGTGAGTGGATAATGGCTATTTAGATTCTGTCATGTCTGTAGTTGCCAGCATAAATAATCTCTGTTTCCAAGAAGTAAATTTCATGATACACTTTCGTCTTTAGAAGGCCCAGTGTACAAGTTGCCTTTTTTAGAGCCAGAGCTCCTGTTATACATATATCACTGGTTTTAGAGGAAACAGTATTCCCTCTGACATTTGTAAGGTATCACCGTGTCATGTCATCAGATCATCAGCTTCATATATTATCTTCCCTGGTGAAAATAATGTACCTATCCAAATGCCAGTGACCACTCCCATAAGAAAATTATATAAAAATAAATACCAGAACTGACCATTCTGGGGTAAGTCTGGAGCGTAAGAACCAGTTTTCAAAAGACTTCCTAAGTCAAAGCTGCTAAATCTGTGAATACGCTGATTATTATGCATTTTTCACGGGGACATGTTAGCAGCTTTTCATCCTACGCAAAGTTCAAGAGAAAGCTTAGTTCTGGAGACCTCAGAGTGCATCTACTACTTTTCAGTTCTCGTCAAGGACTTACAGCTTAGTGGGAGGGTTTCTTTTTCATTAAATTAGTGGAGTTTGCTTTTGCTTGTAGTTCAAGGAGAGAAGGTGGCACTTCTGTACCACAGCTAATCTCACCTTGGGGTAAATGGTTTCATGGAGTCAGATGAAGAGTTCTCAAAAAGTGCCTTTTTCTTCACTGATGGTAAAGGAAGTGTGAATATTAGGATGAGACACAGACTCATCTGAAAATAGGGGAGATGATGCTTACCCCACATTACTGGTCCCTCATGACCATGAGCGTGGCTTTTGCTGCCCTGAGGGACAGAAAACAGCCCCACAGTGTTGGGTGGAAGTGTGGTCCCTATGGACTTTAGCCACTGAGTCCAAATAATAGAATTTATTCTGATCTATCAAGAGCACTTGGTGTACCTCTGCATCCTGTTGATGATTCTTTGCATCTGTGGTGGTGGTGGTATGGTGTGGAAATCCAGCAGTAATTTTCCCTTGCAATTATCACAGTGAATAGCTGTTATAATTATCACCTGTAATTTGTTTGGCCTTCTTTGCCTTCAAGATGAAATTGTTGCTGTGGTTGCTGTATTTAATGCATTTGCTGATAATAGTTTGTTTCTCCCACATGTTGGGCCCATCTGTATCAGAATTTTATTTTACCACAGTAAATGAGCAGAACCATTACTTACTGATGTCAGATCCCATTTCCAGTGCATCGTTTCACTTCAGCCACTGTGGATTTTATATCCATATTGTATGAACGGTCCATAAAGTAGTTTATCCTTTTCTTGAGTGATCAGGACCTCAGGAAGAAGTCAACACTGTTCTGTCTTGTCCTTTTCAACAGTACTTTCTGAAATGGTTTTCCATGTGATTCAGATCTGGTTTTAGTAATGATAAGCATTCTAATTCCCTTTTTTCTACGTTATAAGCACACATCTGTTCAAAAAAGGAAACACATTAAACATCCCTCCTAGCGTTAGACATATTGATTGAAAATTTGTTCTGAGTTGGCTTAAGTGTCAGTAATCTTGACAAGTTTTTCAAAAACTGATAAAATGAGTCCTTGTACTGCTGAAATGAATTTTGTGTGGATAGATGTTTATGCTTTTAACATTAAGATAGCTGCAAGCTGTTCCTGGGTAGACAAAGGATAGACAAATCTTCTAGGGATTTTGAGTTTATTTGGCTGTTGGAACTACCTGGGTATTAACCTTCTAACCTGAAGACACAGTGTCCATAATTGTTATACAGAAATCTTATGAATTATTTTCAGTATTAATCACAAAAAAATCGTGAATTGATTTTCTTTCTTTGATGTAATGTGCCAAAGTGGGGCACGCCACACCTCAGCAGCAACCTCCAATTCTAGCCATAAACTGGGTGAAATGAGAGTGAGCTCAGGGTCCCCTTCTGCTTCTCAGAAGCTGAGTTTAAGCACTGATTTTACAGGTAAATAATTACACAGCGAATTGTGATGCTTGAAATAGACAAAAAATTATTTTGCCTAAAGTTGTGCGTAAGGATGGAAGAACAAAAAGTGGGGCGGATCTGCTATGACATAAATGGAGCCTCTGTCCACAGCTGACTACAGCCACAGCATCCTGATTGTTCAGCTGACTGTGCTAGAACGAGAGGTTCACCATTGAACTCCAGCTCCCGAGGTAGTTTCCAGATAAAGCTACACTAAAGACATGCAAACATATAGGTATAGTGAGGTTATGGTTTGTTTGTGGTTTTTTTTGTGTACCAAACCCCCTACTCCAATCCCATCATCATGATATTTGAGTTTGCACATTTGTGAGTGGTATGTTTGTTTTTTAGTGATAAAAGGAGTTTGTTTCACTTTTGTGCTGTGGAGACAGTGGGCTGCCAAATTAAAGCAGGAATTCATAAAGGGGTGCAAAATAATGAGAGAGGAGCAAAAAGAGAACGAGCGCTTCTTAGCTCGGTATTTCTTTAATTTCACGTAAATTTCGCTAAGTAAATATGCCTTAAAAGTGAATAAAATTTTATTTCACTTTAACAAGAGAGTATAAAAGTTAAAAAGGTCACTGTAGTAATAGACTAATCTCAATTACCAGGGCAGCCGGTGAAACCCACAACTCCCACCTAATCTCATTCGGTGCACACGCAGTGCACCGTTTGATTTCCAACACGGCTAAATGAAATTATAAAGCAGTGTTAAATTTATTAATCATTTAATTAGCTAAATGTTCCTGCAACTACTCGTGAGATGAATGGCATGTCATTTTCTAATGCAATTTGCCTCTCAGCCAGGCAGGGTCAGGAGGGAAGCTACTGGCATCTTAAATGATCTTTTTTATATTGCACCTTCTATTAAGGGACAGTGTGATATCGCTGATTATATTTGAGTCTTGTACACAAGGCCAGGGAGTTTTCTTGTTATAATAACAGGTTATATTCAAACCAAAATAAAAATGGGGAGATCCAAGGAGCGAACAATTAACCCGTCTGTGACTGTTATTTCTCACTGCGGCTTCGCAAGGCAAATCTTTTTTCATATTTAACAAGCCAGTGAACAGTGTGGGAAACTACACCAGCAGGTATTAAAGCAATGCTCAATCTAGTTTTATTTCTTTAAATTTACTCAGTTGTGAAGGAATTTGTGGACTGAAAATTCTCCCAATGCCAGGTTAGTGTAAGCCATCTCATTGACTCAGAATTTATTTGCACTTTTCCTATTATTGTAGGGGAATCAAAGCCTTTCCTAGTCTGTGCGTTCAACAATTGCTCATTTTTGTGAGTTGCTCAGCTGGGATTTTTGGCATGTTATTGTGTGCATGTCACACCAGGTTGATAGGATTATTTTTTTTTTTTCCGGATGTTTTGTTCAATAATTATTTTTCCACTGCAAAAATTAGTGACAAGTAGGATTCAGCAAATCTGTTTGGATTGACACCAGGAGGTGAGCCATGCTGCTTGGAGTGGAGTGTTCCTCAGAAACCTGCAAGTGTGTTGTTCTTGTGTAAAGCTGAAGGTGCCCAGTTACAACACATAGCAAACAATGATGTTTTAGGGTACTTATTTTTCCAGGTTTCTAATAAACACACTTGCTATATGCATCAGGGGTTTACTTTCAGATCCTGGAGCATGTCCTGTGTGTTGTAAGCATCTATGGTGTGCTCCAAGCCAATGAGGAGATGAATTCAGCTTTGTAGATGCTGAGCCCAAAATGGCAGCAACGTGTCAAAGTGTTTGTCTCTACCAAAGTTAAATGACACGGCTAAAAATAAAGCAAGAGGACCTAAAGCAGGAAGCAGCGGGAGATAATCTTAGCATAAGTGGTAAAAGAAAGGCTGACACTTATTATTTATAGCACCGAAACATGTCCTATAAAGCATGGCCCCCTTGGCTGTGAACTTCACATGCAGCTGATAAAGGACTGTCCAAACCCAGATCCACACAACTTAATCATGACTTCTAAGATACAACATGACACCCTTGGTGTTGCAATCAAACCCAGCGCAGTTCTTACCACCAAGGGGTTGTTCAACTTAACTTCTAACTCAGCCTTTGAAAGTGTTGTCTAAACTCCGCTCCAAGAGGAGGACAAGAGCAACCACCTTTGCTGAAAGGTTTTTTTTTAGGTGCCCGATGTTGGATGGGGTAACCCTGATTTATGTTGTTAACCATTTAGGTGTGTTTGAGGCAAACAAGTGAATTAGAGGAAAACATTTAATTTTTGATGGGAAGTTCTGATCTCATACTGGAAACAGCCAGTGAGTGAGATATTTTCATTTTTTTAGTGTGAAATCCCATAGCACAACCCAGCATGTTTGGGAAAACTGTGAAACTTGAGTGGACTCTCAGCCTTTTTCTGAGCCCTATGTACTTCTTGTTTTCCTGTGAGCTTTGCAGACAGTGATTTATTCGTGCATTATTTGGGAGGCACAAAGTGCACCCCCTTGCAGGGAAAGAGCAAAAGACCAAATGTTGAGGCACAAGTTGGGCAGGAGAATGTGCTGGAGAGCTGCTATGCACAGCTTTTCCCCTGGTACCCTGCACCTGCTCTTCATTAGTGCTAATGAATCCAGAAAGTAAAACATTTTGTACTAGTGAGTCATATTGTTCTCTCTCGGCTGTGACTTCACTGCAGACCAAATTAAGTTAAAAACCCCACATTTTTGCAAAAGCTTTAATTTCTTTTCCTGGACACTTTGTGTCTTGGGACAGGTCACTTAGCACCTATGGGATGCGGGATGGTATCCCATTAACTTCTTTCTCATTAGCAAATCTCCTTTTGATTTAAGCTGGGAGATGTGGGGCTTCCCTGAGAGCTTTAATTCCCAGCCCACGTGCAATTTATATGTTTTTCACTTCCCTGTTTGTAGAAGATGTATAATCATACTGGGGAAAGTGTTGCATAGCTAAACCTCCAGTGCTTGTATAGCACCATAGGAAACCGGGGAAGAAACAGAGCTTGTAGGTCATAATTGTTATTAACTTCACTTAGAAATTAGAAGTTTTGTCACACAGAAACAGGAAAATTTGGAATATGTGTAGATTTAATTTTTTTTCCTTGTTTTTCTCCTGGTCACACATTTTTGGGTTGCCCATGGTGTATTTCTATCTGTTTTTTCTCCCAGCTGCGCACTGCAAAAATCAAAAGTTTTGAAAGCAAGGATCTGCAAATGTGAAGTTTTAATGGAGAGCTGGCCATGCTTTAAAATAATCTCTGTTTTTGTGAAGGCAAGGTTCCTTATGGCCAGCACTTTATTACAGGGGTTGTTTCATGAGTATATCGCTAGGCTGTGTGTGTGTGTATGTGTATGCAGAGCTGTGAATACACACAGCCGCTTTGCATTTGAGCATCTTAAAAAAAACATCCCTGATCCACACACTGTGCAGGCCACAGTTATGTGGACATTACCAATTACCCACTGCATGTTTATAAAGAGCTTTATTTTCTAAATATTTGGCAAAAAGATCTAGTCAGTCACTTTGCTGGGAGCAGAACACAAAGCAATATTCTTCTCCTTGTGTGAGTTCAGTGCAGATAAATAAAGGCTGCTGGGGCTTCATCCACTGGGTTTCCATTCACATTTTTTAACATGTTAAATATTTCTGGTTAACCAGTTAAAACAGTGAGATGAACATGATTGCTTTTAGATTGCAGCTATAACATCAAGTGAATTTTATAATAAGAAGCCATTTTTATTTTTTTTTTTTTCCCCCTGCCGAGCTGCCCTTGTGGCTGCTGGTCTGACTTTGAGGTCCTCATTATTGTGGTTTTAAATGAAGGATGTTCATCCAGGCAGGGCGGGGGAGGCCAATAGACATCGGTGCCGTTATCTGGTCCTTCTATCAGGCCAAGTGACAGGCTTCTCAGGGAAGAATGCAAAGCTCATGGTGGAGACCTCAGCCTGACACAGAAGGTGACTCCCCTGACTCTAACCTTGAAAGGAAAAAGTTCCCACTTTATTAAAATGAATTTCGAAAGGGCCGCTCTGACAGCTGCATAATTAAATATTGGAGTGTCAGCGATAATTTATTCTGCTTGCATTTGGTGGTCAGAGCCTGCTCACTGTAGGGTCAGCAAGCACAGTGACAGAGCCAAGGATACACTGCATTACGGGGCCCTTTACCCGCACCAGGGAAAGGAGAGACTGTAATTTTTGTTTAAATAGAGAAAACAAAGCAGCAAGGAGATGAGCGGGCTGTGAAGTGCTTTTAGTAGCTGCCTGATAAAAAATTGTTAGGTGCAACGTCGAAACTTGTGCTGAAACTGCTTTGTCTGGCTGCAGGAGCTGTGATTATTCCCAGCCTTGCCTCTTCTGGGATCCAGCTTGCCTGCTAGGGGCACTTCCCACTTTCTTCTCTAACATGCATGTTAGGAATAAACTCAGCAACAGTCAATACAATGTGCATCCTCACTCATAAACATTTCTTTATAAAATTATGTAGATGGCCATGAATATGTATGAAACAAGTTGGAGACAGAGAGTGTAGGGAGTTCACATTGATCCTGTTAGCATTCCAAGTGAAACACCAGCCATGAATATTCTTTTCAGAGGGCAGTGGCTGCTGGAAATCAACATCTAACAAGCAGTTTTCCCAGAACAAGTTTAAATAAAATGGCTATGTGCCCTTATGCCCAGTCAGAAAGCAGGAAAGGTCACTCCGGGAGCAGGGCTTTCAGCTGATGGGCATCTCCTTTGGAGGAGGTTGTTGGGACAGGGCTGTCGCTTTTCACTCTTAGATTGCTGGTAATTGAAGCTGACATACCAAAAATATACCCTTTTTGCCCACACCAGTCTTTCAACAAGAGCACATTGCTCACACAAACAAAATAATTTGCAAAGGCATTTTGTTTTTCTCCTGCTTGCCTCAGCTGTGCAACACCTATTTTCCACATTTTCTTTGGAGCCTGCTGGAGTGGGTATGTTACTAGAGCTCAGGTTTATTAGTTTTCATCTTAATGTCATGTAGCTTTCAGCATTGGCTTTTACAGAAGAATTTACTGAGTTCCTTCAGCACCTTCATAGTTACTGAATGAAAAGCTGACCTTATTATGAAGGATGAATGCTGGTTTTGTGGCTCAAACACTGGATGTGAACCCGGTGTCCTCAGCTCAGTTTTTAAACCACCTTTAAACTATGAGCCAGAAGGTCTTTCTGTGACTCAGTTCCTCATCTGTAAAATGGGAATAACAGTGTGTTTCATGGGATTGCTGTGAGAATAAATACTTCGGTGTTTATACTCAGTTTTTATCTTGCTGAGCATAAAAGAAAATCCCTACTTGTGTCTCTGCCTTCTTGTTTGAAGAAAGACCATGAAAGCATCTTTGTCTGCTTGATGTCAAGATACAGACTCTTAAAATGACACTTGAGCATCTTTAATGTAATTCTTTTGGACTCCAGACAGTCGTGTTTCCGTTGCTTAGATCTCTGTACCCACCTATACCTCCTCTAGTTACCTTTGCTGTATGTTTGTAAGGGGAAATGTTCTCTCTCCACCTGGGAAAGTTGTGTTGGTTGTATGAGATTTTGCTCCTATTAAGCAGGCATGCTCAGATATGTTCTGAAGTGTTTTGTTGAAAATACGATGGTCAGGGGGAGAGGAAGAGAGAGCATTTAATGTTCACAGTTAGAAGTAGCAAACAAATATCCATGCTGGCATGCAAGGGCACATATATAGTCATATCTGGCGTTGGATTTCTGGTTTTCTGGGTTTTTTTTCCTAGCCTGGTTTGTCTGGAAATCTCTAACTCTGCCCCAGTGCTGCAGTGCATGCCGCAATTATACAGAGCTGGGTTTGTAATACCGGATTTGGGTTTTTTTTTTAAAGTAATTGCTTGTGGGCAGAGTTTTGCACCAATACCTGCAGCTGGAGCCTGTTGTGGACAGGTGTCAGAGTGCCCAGCTGACCCACCTGCAGGGGAGTGGGGTGTAGCTGGTCCCAGCACGGGGAAGAGCTGCTGCAGGGGATGGGAATTCATCCTGTGAGGCTTGACAAACACGTTGGGCATATGTCATTGTCAGTCGAGTCAGGCTGGGGACAGGGCTGTGGTTTAAAAATGATAACCAAGCTCCATAAATCAGAATGCTCCCGCTGCAGTCAAACTTCCTTGGAAAGTCTTTGAATTTGGGTAGTGCATACTAATAAATTAGCCTTGGCTCTGACTAAATGCACCAGGCGAAGCTGCGTGGGGGCCACAGAGCTCTCCCTCGAGGATGGATGAGCAGCTTCCAGCGCCGAGCAGGGAGACGGCGGCGACGGCGACTGAAACAAGCTGTCCCTCAAAAAAAAAAAAAAAAAAAAAAAAGGGAAAAGTCAGAGTGATTACAAGTTGACCTAATATTTTTTGGCTTTCAAGATAAACTTTGTGGGCCTGATTACCCAGAAAGTATTAGGCTGTGGCACGGAGCCTGAGCCAGAGGGTGAACTCCCGGTGCCGTTGGAGTCAGTGGCAAAAGTCCCATCAGTTCAGCAGGATGAGGATTTCATCCAAAGTTCACAGTGGGATAATTGGTGTCAGCTCAGTACGGGTAAAACACAAGTAAAGCTGTCCTGCTTGTAGCTTGCAAACTTCTACAAACAGCTCAAGGCTTGGCTGGAGTTGTTTTTATTTTACTCTGAGAGATAAACCTTCAACAGCAGAACTTTGAAGTGCAAGCCCATTATTGCTTTCATACCATGAGCGTTGCTCTGAATGTGGGAAATTTCCTCTGGATCCACTGACCTTCAAAACAACAGGAGGAAAGATATTAAAAACGTGGTGTTAAAGATGGTAACTGTGAATTAACATCCCAAACTCCATTTCAGCGTCGCTGTTTTGAGCTTTGTGTAGCGTGTAGGCGGCTGCTCTGCTCACACAATATCCCAGGGATTTCACTGGGACTCTGCATGTCAACAGTAATCTATCTTCATGCTACATGACTCAGGTTCAGGTCATTAGTTTATACTTAGAATTAAATATTCAGTTTGATTTTAGCTCTGTGAAATGAGAGCCGAATATATAACACCTGATTTCAGAGAGCCTTGTAGTTTTTACAAGTCTCTAAAATCCATGAACGCACAGAAAGAGCTTTTGCTCCTCTGCCCCTGAAATGATTATAGTTGGAATGTTATTGAGATTATAGTTTTCTTTAGATGTCTTGGATTATTTTCTAAATCCATTTCTAACCCCATTTCTCCGTGGCACTTAAATAAATGAGAAGAAATGAAAGATTTTTAATTTCTAAGAGAAAATGCAAAATTATTTCCTAAGCGCCTCCTTTCATCCTCTCAGATTTCCTCAGAAAAAGAATGTGATGACATCCTGATAGCTATGGAAACCAAAAGAGTGCTGATTTGTACTTTGTGGGGAAATATGCTCTGAAATTACATGTCTAATGTGCAGCAATTTTTAGTTGAATATCTATGCCTGGTTTCCTAGTAAAGCAGAGTTTGCGTTGGACACACACAGACTGAACTGAGTAATTTTAATTTAATTGAATCTTTTATGTAGGCATTTTCCTTCTAGGGAACCTTGGCCAGTTATTCGTTTGTGAAACTTGCAATAAAATAGCAAGACAGCTCGTCAGGGATGGAAGGAAAGGGGTAATATTTAAATTATGCTGACTTTGAAGACATTGCTTTTGATCCATTCCTTGATTTTTAAAAAAAAAAATATATGTATATTTTGGTTTTTAGCATTTAAAGATTCCTTTCTGTGACTAATTTTTTCTCAAAGCACTTGGTTCTGTAGATGCCTGGGAGATAATAACATCTCATCCATTTTACTGGTGGGGACAGGAATGCAAAGTGTAACAATTAGAATTGTGTCTGCTCACCTTCTTTGTCTGATTTGTGTAATTGTTTTGGGTGCCTTTTATTCCCTGTAAAGGGAGGTCACCTAAAATATCTTTAAATAACAACAGTTAATCTAATGCAAGAAAGGCAGTCACAACACTTGTGCATTCAGGCCTTTAGCTGAATCAGTTCCTAAAAAAATAAAGCCCCCATTCTGGGAGATCAAAATAAGCCTTTCTGGAGGTGCCACAGGGCGGAAACACGATGGGTTAAAAAGCAACACCAGAACTATGTGGTTGGGTGAGTGGGCAAATCAAGACACATTTTGTCTGGAGTTTAATTCAAAGGGATACAGATTCTCTGCTCTGAGATGGGAAAGTTTCCATCCTTAAAAGTTTGGTTTTTTTTGTAAATTATTTTTAATTTTCCTAATTTGAGAAGAAACCCCTTAACAGAAAGTGTCTGCCAGCAGAAAATTACCATATCGAGCTGAGGGTAGCACACAGTTCATCATCCCTCGCCTGACCCTGCCCTGTTTACTCTGCTGGGGTAGGAGCAGTGGCTGGCCAAGCTCTGCTAGTCAGAGTGTATTACCCTGTCAGGGAGAGGCCGGGCTGCTCGGATTCACCCTGAACAAATTACATACCTCACTACATCTCCGGGCAAGGCAGCAGGGTTATAACTCAGTCTAAGCACCATTCACTCTTCTATTACCTTCATAACCAAGGTCATACTAATCAACTCAATTACCAGTCCTCTTGGACATTTTCATAATGTTTTCTGCTAGTTGCTCTCCTGTGAAAATCTCCCGGTCTAAGCAAATTAATGCCATTTTTATAACTATCTGCATTTCAGGTACAGTGATCATCTTTCAAAAGGCTGCTTCATGGCAACAAATGCCAGCCAAATGTTAGAACAACAAGGGTGTTCAGCTATATTCCTCTCTTGACCTCCTTTATTGACAAAACAAGCTTTAATATACCGGAAAATAATGCTGTATGTGTCAGAAATGAAGGATAAACTATGTTGGTGTAACTTCTAAGAATCTGCAGCTCCCCCAG
>NW_020955606.1:397983-402340 GCF_003031625.1 Empidonax traillii | reverse complement strand
CTTCATGGCAACAAATGCCAGCCAAATGTTAGAACAACAAGGGTGTTCAGCTATATTCCTCTCTTGACCTCCTTTATTGACAAAACAAGCTTTAATATACCGGAAAATAATGCTGTATGTGTCAGAAATGAAGGATAAACTATGTTGGTGTAACTTCTAAGAATCTGCAGCTCCCCCAGGAAGGCTGATCAGGAAGCCTGGTCTTGTATGTGGCTTAATTTTTGGACAATCCTTTAAATGTCACATTCAGTGTTTCAAATGCAGAGACTATCTCTCTGTAAATGTTTCCTCCATATAAGCCTGTCTCCCTATCTTTATGTTTCTCTGAATGTTGTTCTTAAAAATTCTCCCCATACAAGATTTCAGTAAAAATATTAATGCCTCAGTATTTAATTTGGAAATTTCTAATATTCACACAACCACATCTTTTAAAATCTACAAAAAGCATTATGGCATTAGGCAAAACAATCAGAGTGTACTAATTTTTAAATAATTTGTATTTCTTCAGGGCTAAATTGTTCCCTTAGGCAGTTTTTCCCACTGGAAAAATTCATTTGGTCCTAATTCCCAGTGGGATCTATTGAGACCCAAGTCTCCTATAACTCCCCACAAAAATGCTTTCAGTTGACTCTAGTTCCTACTAACTTATTTTTTAAAAAGGCTCATTGAATTTATAGGTGGTGTGTGTTATTTCTAGCCATGCCCTGTCTTGTTTTCACCACCTCAGAAGCATCTACAATCCCCTGAGCTACCTTGATGCATCCTGGGGTAAGAAAGGGGGTAAATAGGACACAGCTGATGACCCCGACCCTGCACTTGGAAAGGGTCTTGTCCATCCTCATGGGGCTGAACCCATTTTTTTGTAAAACAATTTGGCTATTTCATAACACTCTGAAAGTTTAAGGCAGCAAACTGACTTTGCTCCGCCCCCTCATCTCAAAAAAGCACAATCGTAACCGGCATTTGTCACCTCTATAAAACAAGACCTGCCTCAAAAATTGAAGTGTTTAAAATCGCCATTTCTGAGCCCCTAGCTGAAAGCAGCCCTTCTGCAGAAGCGTGACAAAATGCATCGTTTTCATAGTAAGGGCAAGGGGAGAGACTGCCAGGTGGTTTGTATAACGTGGCTGCCCTGGCCCAGCAGCAAGAAGAGTTATAGCTGCTTGAAATTTTGATATATAGGATGTCCCATGCACTGAACTGTGAAGCCCAATGGTTCCTGGAATATTAAATTGATACTGTAGCAGCTTCAAAACTGACCTGCAATAAATATGTTGTTGTTCTGCATTTGTGCTGTTGCTGTTAGCGTTTAGCAAGGTGACCGACTCCAGGAAAATGGAAAACTTCTTTCCTAGAGAGCAGTGTGGAACTGGAAGTGTTGTCAAGAAGTGTTTAAAATATGAACCCACACGTGCCTGAATTAATCAAGGCTCCTCTGCATGTAGTCAATTTTTAAGCACCTGGTTCTGGATACACAAGTGTTTGCTGGATGCTTTACTGGAAGTTTTGCATAAAGTAATAATATTAAATCAGAACTTGTTCAGAGCTGGGTCTTGAGGTGTGATAATCATATGGCGAAAAATAAGGGGGTTCCAACCCCCTCTCTTTCACATATTGGTAGTGTTTGTCCCTCCTAAATGCTCTCTGTGTTTTTCTGCCTCACTTTTTGTCTCTGTTCAGCAGTGTCCATGCTTTAATTCAAATGTGAACTTTCATTACTATCTGTGCCCCAAAGGAGGTGTTCACTGTTGTTAATAATGCAGAAGATTTTAATTTATGCTTCATCCAATGTAAAAATCACAGCACCCCTGCTGCTGAGAGCCCTTTTCTGTCCCCTTATACAAACTAGTTGTTCTGTATTTAATATTGGTAATACTCTTCCAGCTTTTCGAAGTGTTTTGATACAGTTGATCAGAAGTCATTTTACTTTTATAGCCATTATACTGATATATAATTCTCTGTTATTGATCAGTGCTCAATGTATGACTATAATTATATTGAGTGCAATACGCAATATTATGAGGGATTTTGCTTCTTCATCCTGTTTGTTTGAAGTCTCAACTGTAGGGCCAATTTTCACATTCCTTAAAGAAAGAATTGCTAAAATAAATTCAATCACAGAAGCTTTTAAAATTTGAAATCCCAGGAAGCTAATTAGCATTTCCTTTTAAGAGTGCTTCCTGCTTTTTTATGTACATATAGATTTGGACCTCAGATAGGCCTGGCACCTTTCCAACATCAAGATCATGTGATTTTTTTTTTTAATTTATTTATTTTTTTCATTTTGCCCTATAGAACATCAAGCTTTTGCAGAGCATCATGGCAATTAAAGAAACAAAAAAGAAAAAAAAAGGGGGAATAAGTCCATCATTATTGCTTTTTTACCCCAGGAACACAGCGATCATGCATTAATATGGTACTTTAAAATTTGTGGTTGTGTTGCTCTGCTTTACACTCAGATGATATAGCCATACCAAAAATACAGTGATGTTGTGCAATCTTCCTGTGTTTTCCAGCAAAAAATGCAGCGTTTGGAAATAATAAATACTTTTATAATCTGTGCATACTACAATGCACCAAGTGCTCATTTATTTATGGGCTGGCTGGTAAACATTGCAATTGTATAAGATACTTGCAGCATGAAATGCTGTACACAACTGCTAAGTGAGTAAATCTACATACCAGCAGAATGATCTCTTAATGAATCTTTGCATAGCACGTGTCCAAAGAGCTGCCAAGTAAAAAGGGATTTTTGGTCATGTAACTAATGAGAGATCCATGTATTTCCTTCCCAAATCTGTATATTCAAACAAAGGCCTAGATGGGATGTTAATACCAGACTCACATTCACAGTGTAAAGTCAGTTTGCACAGTGTTTTTTTCTTTCTTTAAGGTATGATCCACGTTATGCTCTGCATCAAGCTTTTGCACTCGTGCACATTTTTATTTTTAAAGGAAACACAGTGGCCTGTGAGCTGATGGGGAGCAGGGGGGATAAGGGAATAATGATGCAGGTTTTAATAAAGAAATTCTTCCCATGAGGGAGGAGAGGAGATGACTATGGCTTTAATAAAAGAGAAAAAAATCTGCCAGCATCAGGAAAACAAAAAAAAAAAATAATTTGGAGTTCAACGTGTACTCGTGAGATGCCTCCAAAGAGAAGTGCTTACAACCTTTGAAACAAATGTGACTTTTTTGGTATTTACTAAAGGTCTTTGGAGTAAAGAAAGGGAGGCTTTGTTTAGTCAGATCCCCTGTAGTTACTCAGTGGGACAGGAAGGTAAAACAGCAAGTTCCTGCGTTGTATCATAGTCTAAAGTTTAAATAGGATGAACTTCAATACCAGAAAGCAGGCCAAGGTTCTGTGCTACACAGGATTCACAGTTATTTTTTAAGAGTATCTATGACAGGATGCTGATAAATATCTGCCTTATTAATGAGTCATGGTTCATGTTAGCCAGATCTTTGGTGATATTTTCGCTCATAGATATTCACGTACTGGTGGGAAAATAGCTGATGATTGTCAGGTTTGGGTAAACTTTCCATTTGCTTCGCTGTTCTAAATCATTAGTCAAGTAGTATTTATAAACCTGTGCTCAGCAATTACGGCACTTTTCTTGAGCTGAAACTTTCATTTGATACTCCCCAAGTCAGGGTGCTCTCCTGAACTCTGTGTTTTATCTTCTTCCACTCCTACCGAAGGCAACTCGAAAGAACCAACTTGCGTGATATAAAACCTGTAGCACCGAGTTTCCCAGTACCTCCCTACGTGAACATTAACCAGCCCAGAGAAAATTCCTGTGGTGGGTTCACATGTGTGATGCCGTGTCCATAAATCATACCGTGGCTCCATTAGTGGGGTGGAATTATTTTAAGGACTGAAGAATTTTTAGTCTCAGTCCATTTTTCCTTTCAATGGCAAGTTGCAGTAGTATCAGTGTCAGCACCTAAGCTGGGGTAGCTGCTGTATGGGACTGATACTGATGCTGCTTCTTCTGTCCTCACCCAAAGGAAAATAAAGTAGCTGTAACAAAGAACAGACATTGTTCTGCCATCCCAGAAAAAAATGTTTCATTCTTCTTTATCAGAGCTGGACAAAACAGAACATTTGTGTGCAGTAGTGATGGTCTTCACTAAACTTGAACCTGACTCACAGCGCTGTAGGAGGGCAAAGCAATGCACATTTTAATATCTTTTTGACCTCCTGGTTCCCAATGCCTTTTTCTTTTCCTTTTTCTTTTCACTTATAATGGATTTTCACAGTATTTCTCACACACAAATTTAGAGAGTTGTGAGAGGCTGATAACCCCACACTGAAGTTTTGGACGCTGCTAGATGCTCTGCAACTGGTCACTTT